>NW_017306761.1:1155-18164 GCF_000935625.1 Nanorana parkeri | reverse complement strand
TGCTGGAGTCCCTTCCTCCTTAAAGCATCCCTGTCCCTATACTAAGAATACTTAATGGCAGCCACCCTGTAACAGAATAAGCTGAATACTTACTTGTCTGGTGCCCGCATCCGATGCCTAACCTTACACTGCAAGGTCAACCTGTCATAAAAACAAGCATTCTTAAGGATTGGTAGAGGCATAGACTGAAAGTGCCCAGGTTACCAAAACTGTAATCAGTATATTAGGTGTTTTTTTAGTATGAGATACTCCCTTTGGGGTTGACATTCAAATTTTGACCTTTGAATATCAGTCGTAAGTCATTGATTAGCTGTTTGTATTGAACACAGACTCAAAGTGATCAATGACAGGTGGCTTATCTGTCCATTCACAGCTTCACTATGGATTACATTATTTCATAGCTTAGGGCAGGGATAGGGAAACTCCAGCCCTCCAGCTGTGATGCAACTACAAATCCCATGAGGCATTTCAAGACTCTGACAACCAGAGGCATCACTCCCGGAGGCAGATGCATAATTGAATTTGTAGTTACCCCACAGCTGGAGTTTTCCTGCCCCTGGCATGGAGAAATCATTTGACGTACTAATCCATACTTCTCATCATCCAGTAAGGGCCAAACTGCTTTTCATGACGAAGCTGCAACCTCATGATGCATACAGTGAATATAATCTCAGAAAAGATGCCAATTACATGATACCTGGTGCTTGTGGCAGCTGATGGATCAACCTTCTCACCATACATAAACAATCTTTGCACACTGTGCTACACCCTCACAAGGACTAGGGAACCTTCACTAGAAATTCTGTAGCAAAAATAAGTTAATAGCTATGAAAGAAGCTACTGCTGATATTCCTGCATTTGACAAAATATTTACAGATGAGCAAACCCAATCAAAATGTACCCCAGTTCATGCAAATCATACTGAAAGCTTGCTTGCTTGAGAATATTTATCCAAAAAGCTTGCATGGTGTTTAAGGATTTTTTGTGATAAAGTACTTCTGGCTAATGATGCACCGTGGGCAGGAGATCTCCTGTATAGCAAACTGGGTCAGTTTAAGTCTGGCCATATAGCTTGCGATTATCGTTTTTGTTTTTTTTGTACTGTCATCGATCCCCCATTCGATTTCTGCTCAAATACGCCATCATGCACAGACCAATATCGATTTCGATAATTTTTCGTATGAAAACGCCACTAATCCAGCGATTTTTATTCAAAAGCACGTTCATGTTCCATTTCTGAACGATAATCGCAAGGTTTATGGGCACCTTTAGCCACTTGTCCATACTGCAGACCCAGTTATCCATGTGCTTAACAACTGCCAATTGCTTCTGCAATCTCTTTCATTTGGAGTTGTATTTCATGGCAGCCTTTTGATTGGCTCCGTGGCAGGGTAGTCTGAGAGGTCTGCAATTCAGCATTGAAGGGCACACGGAACTTCAACCACAATTTAATAGAAGACTGAAACTACTAAGCACAAACAATATGCACATGGAGTGAATTGCCCTGATCTAGATTGAACTGCAAACCTGGTAAAATCATTCACTTGCCTCAAGTGGACACCGGTGCTCTGCAATATGACAGCAATAAAACATCATACATCCATTTTATAAAATGCCACTAAAAATAGAATTAACTCCATTGTAAAATTAATTGCTGGAATTGACATGATTTAGCAGGACATTATTGCATGTAGGCCAGCTGAATTAATAGAGTGTTTAAGCACTGCAGTAATGTTCTGAGTTATAACAAGCCCTCAGGGGAATCATATTACATGTGTCAATCCAGCGTAACCCTGAAATAAGTCAATACTGAATTACTTGTATTAAATATAAAAGTGTTTACTTAAAGCACTGCCGCCACCTAATGACAAACTGATTGTGTTTTTCCTGATATCACACTGTTCCCAGGAGCAAGGAAAAGTGTGTGTAGGTTTGGGGGGATAAGGCTCTAAAATCAGCTAATTGTTGGAAGGTGACAAATCCATGCTCATTAATTCAATGCTTGCGTGTGCATCACATACACAGTGGCTGTAAATATGACTTTTAATGGTGTTATGACACAATCACCAATAAAAGCCAATTTCTTCACAGTATATGCAGCTGGAGGCATTTATTTTATGTTCTTTGTCATATTTGACTGGACTCATTAATACATAATGTAAGGCTGGCATTCATGTATGCATGTCCCCATATTTCCAGAGCACCAACCTTATATCCATTTTGCTGTGGACACACAATAATAACAGATTGTAGCCCTTTATATGATTCTTCTCTACCCTAAGGCGATTATTGACAAAGCTGCCGAAGACAGCCAAGTGAATAACCCAGCCGAAATTAAGTGAACCGAACGCTGCTCGACTATTCACTTCTGGCTTGTACTGCTGATTTCAGCCGTACATCGGCTAAAATCAGCTATACATCGGCTGCACTTCGGTCAGCCGAACATGCTCTGCATGTTCGGCTGAGCGAAAGTGCAGAAAGACTAAGACTCAGCCGATCCAACATCTGGATCGGCTGGGCCGAAGCTCCGGCAGCTCACTCGCTGCCGTTCTCCCCTATTCTCATAGGGGCCGAACGGCAGTAAGTGAATAGCTGAATGCCGCCGAGTGGCTATTCTGCTCGGTATCTCCAAAGTACCGACCAGAATGGAAAAAGAGTGAAATGAATTTAAAAAAAGAAAAAAAAGTTGGAAAATTATTTTAAAAATGTAAGAAAATAGGAAAATTTAAAAATATATATTTTAAGGAAAATAAAAAATAAATAAAATATATTTTATTAACCTTTGGAAAAGATCCCGGCAAAATAAAAACAGTTGGACGGAGCTAGTGGTCTTCTAGTCTTCTAGCAGGTCCCGGCCAATGAATAACAACTGGGCGGAGCTGGCTGTGATGTCTGGATTTTTGTGCTAACTGGAGATCATTAAGACACACAGGTCCCACCCCTCTGTTTGTGGTTTTCTCCTAATACTGCTTTTCTAAAAACTCAAGCATGATTGGAGTGGGAGGGGTTATACCTGGTTAACTAATGGCTTTTTTGTTTGCCGGTGTCCGATTCCTCCTGAAGGCAGCAATATAACCCAATGGTCTTTGAATACTTAAGTATGTATCCCTTAATGAACTCCAATAGAATTTTATGGTACAAAAGTCCTGTTTTTTAATCTCAGGTGCCCAATAGCTTACTACTTCTTTAAGAATCTTTAGTTGGGTTTCTTTCCCAATAATGGGAATCCTTATTGCAACAAGATATAAATAACTAAAGCCATACTTCAGCATGCTGAGCCTCTCTTCCTTTATCACAGCCATTAAGACCATTTGCAGACTGGCCATAGAAGCCTACCAAACAAAACCTCTCAGTTGTGTCGCACTATGATAGGAAAGTATTGTAATGATGGTCACATACACAGAAACATGCAGTCTTCATTCAGCCATGTCTACCATTCCTGCCTCATGATATCTGATGGATATTGATCAGCAATTTTCAACAAGCCAAAGCTAAAACTGACTAACTTTTCTAACTGGGGCTTTGTGTACTTGCACTATAATATTTCTTTTCTTAGCAGTTATAGGATGATGCAATTCAGAATTCATATTTGCATTCTTGCGAGGTGACAAAATATCAGCCCCCGGTAGTCTTTAATACTTCTCAGCCTCTGTCTGTTTTTAAGCGCCTGTAATAAGAACATATCCTCTTCACTCTTCTGCCCGTGTTTCAAGCTGCCAGACTTGGCTGAATGCATGAACGTTTTCCAAAGCATAATTGGAAATTGCTTTGCAATTGAAAATAGCTACATAAATTCAAGACATGATTGTATTATTCATATAGTTTTTTTTCTTTATCCATTTTGTACTTTTTCCAAGACTCTTAAATATTTTGCTCATTTCTTTCTATTCGGCATAATCTAATAATTACAGGCCATGTTAATATCAGGTTTTAATCTCCTGTTTGATTCAGTTAGACAACTGGAACTTTTTAAGACTCTATTAAGGTCGCCGTCCCACCTCTCGCCTGCACAAGTATGAGCTTCTCTCTTCATGCTCCCATTCTTCTCCCCCAGCAGTTGCTCACATTGAAAATAGTCAGTGTATGAAATTTTATGATAATTTAGCTGGTTTCTGCTAACAAACACTAATTGCCTACATAAATTAGTGCGCTGATCCGTTTCCCACCTCTGAGAGGGGTCTGGCTGTTAGCACAGGATCTCCACTAGTGCTGTTTACTGCCCCCGGCTGCTCAGAGAGCCTTTTAATTTATGAAGAAATTGGCAGCCTACTGGGTCAGCAGGGCTCTCTTTAACGTGAGCAGATGAAATGCTTTTTTAGGATATGCACGCATTGGCACTTGTGGACCGTATTTTGTAAAGTAAAAGGGCTTGCAAAAGACAAACAAGTATTTGTTTGTGACCATTGTATATCTAAAAAGCTGTCTGTTTGTCTGTTAAGCTGTCTAAAGCTATATGTATAAAACAGTTATGTATACCAGTACTATATCTATTACAAAATGTGATACACCTATGCTTACCATTCCATAAAATTGGTGGCTGCATTTGTTTTCTTTTTATAAGTGCATTTTACTCACATTCGCAAAAATACATGTTGATCCTGCATAAATTCAGAGAGCTCATAACTTTCTGCATGAACTGACATCTGAACCAGTGTTTTCAGCTCTGCCAAGTTCACCTCTGTGAACTACAGAACATTTCCTCCATATATTATGGAGATGATGAGTTGTTCTTTAGTCCTAACACTTCCTGTCCTAAGGTGATAACGTTGATCCTCCATAGATACAGTACAAAAACACAAATCGTACAAACAGCGCTCTTGTAATGGTAATAAGGGGGTAAACAGTGTATGACCTTAGATCGTGTGCAGCCCTGAAACCCAGGAGGAGTGCCTGTGTATATGCAAACTAGAAACAAAAAAAACAAAAGGGCGCAACACTGGGTGGGCTAACTGACCGGGTGGGAAGACCCAGGGAAGATGACAGGAAAATTGTGTGACAATGGGTGCAATGGGCGAAAAACCAATGGATAGCTGAGGAAAAAGAATAAGCACTTACATTTTAATTCATGGGACCAGAGGATGGACGGCCGGTGCGAAGGATCGCGTCATCCGTGGTATCTACCTGGAACTGGTGAGCCGGGGGATGTGCATCCACACGGGGAGAGGAGGCTGTGTGCGAGGGAGAAAAGGGGGGGGGGAAGAGAAACCACAGGAATGGGGACTCAGTCCGTGGCCCGCTGTGTGAGTCCAGGGGCTGAGTTGTGTGGGAGAGAATCAGCGGTGTCAGAAGCAGGCAGAGCTGCTGTGACCGCGGCTGTGGCTCGTGCTGCTCGGTCACTGTCGGCGCAGGCTGGGGCAGTGTGCGGGTGCCGTGGGCTGAGAGTTGTCGGCTGTCAGTCGGGTCTGTGATGGGAAGAGGGTAGTGGCGGGGTGGAAAGGCAGTGAGCAACGCGTTTCGAGGAGTGATACCTCTTTTTCAAGCTCGAGAAGGAACATATCCTGGCGGCGGGAAACCGCCGATTTAAATGTGACAGCTGGGTGGAGCTTAGTGACAGTGGGCGGGGGAGCAGCACGCTCGAAGTTGTGGAGCCTCGGCATGTGTAATATTCGGTAAGAGCTAGTGCTACAGTAGCCAGGTTGAACATTTGGGGGCAACTTGGGGGTGGATCTATAGCCCCTGTTCTGTCCGTGGTTGAGCGTGCCATGGTCATAACAGACATGGATAGTGAGTCACCACCGGGGGGAGGCATTCGAAATGTCTTAAAGGATGCTCTAAGGTTGATTGTCTAATTGTATACAATCTTTGAAGGGGGGACAATTCGTGGTGTGTGTGTGTTAAAATAGATCTCTAATTATGTATGGTGATTCTATTGCAGATTTGAGAGGGGGCTGCTGAAAGGGAGCATTAAATGCGGGTATTTCGTCTCGGGGACCAGTCTACCATATATTGTTTTTAATATATTGTTTTAATAACGCAAAGAAATAGTTAAAAATGAGATTTGGGGAGGATCTCAATGGGAATAAAAAATTAGGACATAAATAATGGACTATAAGAGATGAATAAAAACTATAGGTTTAAAAATATGAGTATACAAATAGACAAAATGTATTAAAACGAGTATTTAAAATGAATGATTAAACGAATGATCAAAAAGATGCTTAAAAAGGCTATCATGGGAACGCGTGGGTCATACTGATATGTGAAAGAGCGTAACACAATTTTAACTGAGGCTGAGTTCGTGGAGGGGAACATAGGGTATGTGGGGGACCGATTGGTCTGGGTCTTCGATGGGCCATGGGTGGGCATCGTTTATAGAATGGTCAAAATTTCCAATTCTTCATTTAGTCCTGTTGGAACAAGGGTATTCAGTTTGCTATCTTCAATCAACAGGACAACAGACGATAGACATCCCACCAAACAACGCAAGGCAAGTAAAGAACACACCGCCACCACCTCGGCTTCCTCGCTATCTTCAATCAATAGGACAACAGACGACAGACATCCCACCAAACAACGCAAGGCAAGTAAATAACACACCGCCACCGCCTCGGCTTCCTCGCTATCTTCAATCAACACGTCTACAGACGACAGACATCCCACCAAACAACGGGCCACAGCACAGACCATTTGGAACACCGAAACCACCCACCTCTACTCCTCGCCGATGATATCGCAACACTCCTTACCTAAGGGTAAGTTACTACATTTGTTTTGAGTTATTTTCACACAATTTTACTCATCTCCATATCACACATTTATGTTTTCTGGGTCATTCTGGAGAAATTGGATCTACCACTGAAGGTCGGGAATCACAACTGGCCCTTATTTTCCCAGCCCTCATTTCCTATAAAAATCGCCCTGCTCTTCCACTTGGTTTGCAGTGCTTCTCCCCTCCCTTTTCTGTTAGACTGACCCATCGGTCGGACACACCGGGCTGTATGCGTCTGAAGCCGCTCAACTGAACAAGTACATCCAGTATTATATTGTATAGGACCCCCCTGCTCGAGCGCTGTATCTCGATATGCTGTCCTTGTAACTTTCCATACTTACCGAATATTACACATGCCGAGGCTCCACAACTTCGAGCGTGCGGCTCCCCCGCCCACTGTCACTAAGCTCCACCCAGCTGTCACATTTAAATCGGCGGTTTCCCGCCGCCAGGATATGTTCCTTCTCGAGCTTGAAAAAGAGGTATCACTCCTCGAAACGCGTTGCTCACTGCCTTTCCACCCCGCCACTACCTTCTTCCCATCACAGACCCGACTGACAGCCGACAACTCTCAGCCCACGGCACCCGCACACTGCCCCAGCCTGCGCCGACAGTGACCGAGCAGCACGAGCCACAGCCGCGGTCACAGCAGCTCTGCCTGCTTCTGACACCACTGATTCTCTCCCACACAACTCAGCCCCTGGACTCACACAGCGGGCCACGGACTGAGTCCCCATTCCTGTGGTTTCTCTTCCCCCCCCCTTTTCTCCCTCGCCCACAGCCTCCTCTCCCCGTGTGGATGCACATCCCCCGGCTCACCAGTTCCAGGTAGATACCACGGATGACCCGATCCTTCGCACCGGCCGTCCATCCTCTGGTCCTATGAATTAAAATGTAAGTGCTTATTCTTTTTCCTCAGCTATCTATTGGTTTTTCGCCCATTGCACCCATTGTCACACAATTTTCCTGTCATCTTCCCTGGGTCTTCCGACCCGGTCAGTTAGCCCACCCATTGTTGCACCCTTTTGGTTTTTTTGTTTCTAGTTTGCATAGATACAGTACAGGAAGTGAGCACTGTCATCCTAGGATAGGAAATGTGTTACTGGAAAGATCACGAGAGAAAAAAGCCTGAAAGAAGAAAACTAACTCATCCACCACATATAATGAATGATACTCTGCAATATATAAAATTTTTAGTTCTTGAATTTAGTTACATTTTAAGGGTGAATAACTAAAAACAGGCCTATACAGAGTTGTCTCAGAAACATTGAGTCACAGCTATGATGGCTCTAGAGAAGAATATCTTTTAAAGTGTATGCATCTGCAAAACCTTTTTCTTTTAGGTTTGGAAAGAGTAGAGAAGGTTTAGAACCTCTGCAAAGTTTATATTGCTCTCTGTGGCTCTGTTGGATATATTCACCCTCTCTATTTGACCTCGTAAACATTTTTACTGTTACTGAAATGATGGGGAATACAACATTTACAGTTATTACCAGAACAGAAGATGAAGGTAAATCTTCCAATCGGCAGATTTTAATATAGTAATACCAGGCAATCCTGTCATGAGGATCTTTGTTCAGGTGCTAGCAATTATAGGGGACAACGTTCTGTTTTTGGCTCTTTCTCCTGCTTTGACACTGTTCACCTTTGTACAGTATGTACTATATATATATATATACATACAGTATACATCCAAGACATGTGCGATTCATTTTGTTCCAAATTGAAATTTGGACAACTTTTCGGAGATCCAGACATTCACATGTGTCCGAATTTCCGAGTGAAAAAATTAAGAATTTGATCATATACAAATTTTCCAATAATGAAAATTTCAGATAAATCAAACATTTCCTGAAAGTCATTTAAATGAATTTATGTTGTTAAATGTTAAAATAAAAAAAGTGTGGTGTCCCCTCCCCAATGTATACCAGACCCTTTAGTTCTGGTAGGAATTTTAGGGTGGACCCCGATGCCGCAAACAAAATGTGTGGGGTCCACCCTAAAATCCATCACCAGACCCTTTATCCAAGCAGCAGCCTTGCAGAGCAGGGAAGGGGGGAATGAGCATGCAACCCCCGTCCTGCACCATACAAGGTCACATGCCCTCGATATGGGAAGGATGCTTTGCCAGGGATGATGAGGACAAGGGCCTCTTTCCCACAACCCTGGCCCTGGCCCGGTGGTTGTGGCGGTCTGCGGGCTTATAAGAATCTGGGTGCCCCCTTTAAAGGGGGCGTCCAGATGCCGCCCCCCCCTAGTGAATGAGTAAGGGGTATTTGTTAACCCTGCTCATTCACCAAATAAACATTCAAAATGTAAATAAACACTCAACACCGTAAAAAGTTATTTATTTGAATAAAAAAATACAACAAAGGTTTTTGACATCTTCTTTATTAAAAAAAAACTTTAAAAAAAGTCCATTGTTGTAATCCAAAGGTCAATCAGGTTGTCCAGCGATGTAGATCCACGTCAATCATGATGAACGTTGACCTCCGACTCGCCGAAAGAAGAAAAACCTGCCGCCCACTGACCCATCGGATCGCGACAAACACCACCACAAAATGTCAACAAAGGGGCACACTTGTTCCGCCCATTTGTTGATATTCAACAGCAAAGCTACTATAATTTACTCAATGATGCCCCCCCTGGCAAAGCACCCTCCTCATGTCAAGGGCATGTGGCCTGGTATGGTGTGGGGGGGGGGCGCACACACTCACCTCCCCTTTCCTGCTCTGCCAGGCTGCTGCTTGGATCAAGGGTCTTGTAAAGGGATTTTTGGGGGAACCCCACACTTTTATTTGTTTGGTGTTGGGGTCCCCTCTAAAATTCCTACCAGACCTAAAGGGTCTGGTATGAATTGGGGAGGAGACCCCACACTTTTTTTTTCGGTTGACTGTCAAAGGTTAAAAATAAACATTTCACTTTTTATTTTCTTATGTCACTTTGCTATAACAAAAATGTGTTCATAATTGTCCAACGTATCTGAAATTAACACTAATTGCGGATTAGACAAAATCTGAATCCTGAACTAAATTGACTTTCGAACCCGAATCCCAAAAAAAAGAAAAATCTGAAACATAAAAAACATTTTTTAATGGCTTACATGTCTAATGTTTGCTCAAATTCCACATTGCTATTTCAATTCCTCAAAAAAACATAAATGGTGACAAAAGAATTAGAGCAAGCATGAAAAGTAGCATTCTTCCATGAGTGCCTAGGGCACAAAGATTGCTGAATAAATTGCAAAGGTGCCATTACGTATAACCGACTCATGTTTTGTTGTGCGCTGCAATATCAAACCATAGTTACTAATATTTATATTTCTCTTCATGGATCCCACTTGGATAATTCACACTGGGCTTCCTCTGTTTTCACAAAGCTGACAGCGGCTTCTTTGCATTTCATTTACAGGCAGACAAAAAAATTCACACCTCTAACTAAACCCTTTAGCAAAACAAATCTCTCGCTCATCTGACATTTTCCTCTTCTGACAGCCTGGCTCCTCTCAAAGTGTTTGTGTTGTTTTTATGGCTGAAATGGAAGGGATCTGAGAGTACACTTTATGGATGCAGGAAGCAAATAATAGGTCTGTTTTCAGTTATATCAAAGATGGTGCAGGTTGTGTTGAGAGTAAATGCCTGGGAACACAAAGCATATTCATTAAATTGTCAGTTTCTTCTTCTGTTACAGGCAAACTGCATTAATCTGTAATATGATCGTATATCCAGGCTAAACTGGGCACTTCAAGAAGATGCTTTATGACTCTTTCCAGATCTATACAATGGAAACACTTTTCATTTTATAACTCTCTAAGGCTCATTTAACTGTAAAATACAGGGAAGCATATTGAGACTACAGTCTTCTTGTCACTTTGTGAAAGCGATCACATGGAATAAGGTTGTAGGCATAGAGGTATAATGCTATGCATGCCATGTGCAGAGTACTCTACATGTAGCTAGGTTTATAAATGTTTACGCCGAGCAGTGCAGCTAAAAAGGCATCTATGTACACATTGGAGGGAATTCAATAAAGTATTTACACCTTTCTGCGCATGGGTTCTTTAGACCAGTGGTTCTCAACCTGTGTAACCTCCTTGTTCATTAAGTTGTGACCCAAGTCGTACCGCACTGGAATGCACAGCATTGTGGTACCGCATGTTTCGGTGCTGGCAATCAAGCTGTGGGCGTGAGGTGTGTTTGAGAAGCCATTCAAATGAATGGGAACGCAACGCACCTCCGGCACCAGAATGCATGGTAGGTGTGATTGCATGGCACTATGCATTAACGGGTCTTTAAAAACACTGACAGACACACACCACCACAGACACAATCTTACACACTCACAAACATTCTCACACACTCCAAAAATGTTTTAAATTTTTTTTCTTTTTTTAAGATCCACTACCTTACAAGAACTGGAGTGGATCCTCATCCTCAGTCTAGTGTCGGCTGCTGTGCTGTGATGAGCTCCATCTATATGTTCATAACTTGTACAGCTCCCTTGCGTGCCCTGTAGAGGTGCCGGGAGCCAAAATGTAACATCACTTCGGTCCAGGCAGCTCTACAAGGCATGCAAGGGAGCTGTAAGCAATGTACATATGAATATAGCTCCCTCGCAGCCCACCCCACCTCAAGCACCGGGCAGCATATTTTGAATGTCTGCTCAGCTTGAGAACTGACAGTGCTGTGCTAAGGGGAGGCACAGCACTGTCAGAGCCTCTTACCTGAAGTGGAAGGCATGCAACGACTCACTGAACACAGGTTTCTAACCCACTTTTGGGGTGTGACCCACCATTTGAGAACCATGGCTTTAGACAATCTAATACAATCTAGTTTAGGATGTGGTTTCATCATGTGTAACCAATTCAGGCAGTTCTTATTTGTGCCACTTTAAGAACATGTAATGGCAGTGACAGATTTAGAAATATTTATCACCAGTTTAGACAGACCTGAGGGAAAACTAGTCTCAGAGTGCCCCATAAGGCTCTGTCCACGTACAGCAAAACTGCCTGGTCACTGCTTTTGTCTGTGGTAAAGATGTGTTAATTTCAATCATCCAATCCATCCAATCATGTGCAAAGAAAAAATATTGTCCAAGAGGGGGAGTTCCCTTTTTTGAATATTATTTCCTTCCACAGCTTCCTGTTATGTTTATGGGGCAGAATGTGAAGGTGATGTGAATATGCACAATGTAAAGTGCTGCGTAAATTGTTGGCGCTATATAAAATACCAATAAATAAATAATTCTCCCCAATAAGACACTGATGGCAAAAAATAAAGAAATAAATAAAATAGGCTTTAGAGAAACTTTAATTTAAAGTAAACACCGCATCAATAATAAACTAAAATATGTGTTTCCTGGAAAAACACTATACTCTCCATTTAATGTGGACTTTTAGGAATTTTAGTGAAAATTGAGCTTAATTATACCAGCCATCCTGGTCCCTAGACTGCCCTTCGTCCCACCAAAATGGTACAAAATATACTACATGGCGATGGTTTTTGTTTGATTGAGGTGGTTGTGGAACTTTAAAAGCACGGCTGAACTGTCGGCTCTGAGCTGAGCTGATGAGCCGTCCATGAGCCTAAGAGGGGAATTCCCCTCGCTTTGGGAGATTTTTCCCTAACTTCCTTTTGCATCTCTGGGACAGGAAGTGAGGGGAAATTCCTGGATGGTACATAAACAACAACATATAACCTGGCAGGGGTTTTTACCCTTTCTCTACTCCCTCCATAACTAAAAAAAAAAAAAAAATTGGGCTATACATACAATTTAATACAATCAAAGAAAACAACTTAGAATTTAGCTGCTGCATCCAAATGACATGATCACATTAAAAAGGCAGGCTTGCAAAATATTAGAGGGCTTATTTAAAGGAAGCCCATTATGAGAGAAACATGAGGGGTGTTGTTTTTGTCTGGTCCCTCTGGAAATGTCATCTAACCAGGGATGGGCAACTCCACCCCTTCATCTGTTGTGGAACTACAAGTCCCATGAAGCATTGCAAGATTAACAGTTACAGGCATGCCTCCCAGAGGCAAGGGCATGTTGGGATTTGTAGTTAAAACACAGTGGGAGGTCCGGAATTGTCCACCCCTGCTGTAGCCTCTATTCAATGACTCAGAACAAGTATGAAAATAAAGGCTTCTTGCTTTTCTCTTTTTTTTCTGCTCTGCATAATGCACACATACTATATTTTGCTCATAATATGTTTACTTTATTACACAGAGAAAACAATACCCAAACAAAATACCTAATCACGGGGAAGGGGAGCAAACTGCTGCAAGTATAAAGTGTAGTCATCTAGAACGTTTATACATACCTGCAGCAGGGTCCTAAACCTACTACACATACCTATTGGCCCTTCACTATTATGGGCAGCTTCACTGACCCATCACAATGTGCAGGATATAAAAAGAAGAGAGTGGACTTTGGCATCAGTGTCAAAATCTGCATTTTAGAATGGCCTCAGATTCCACTGTAATAGGAACAATTGGGAGGCTGCTGCAGGTATCAATGGGTGCCTGTATTTCATACCTGCAGCAGTGTGTTTTCTTTCCTTCTAGTGACAGAGCCCCTTCAACTGCTGAAAACCAAAAGTGGTTGCCATCCATCTTCCCTCAACATTGATCTTTGTACTGTTTTTACCTAACCCAATTTATTTAGGAAAAGTAGGACTTCCTCTTACAGGATAAAGAATATTCACACCTGACTGGTTGCTATGGGTAAGGACCTAATACCTAATTTACTCCTGTTTTTATCCATAAGACCTAATTGGCTACTTTGGGATTGTATTTGCAAAATAGATTGTGATTTCTCCAAAAATAAAATTTCTTGAATTATTTAGAATTCTTGATGGTTTCACAATCTCAGAAGCATAATGAGCAAATGTCTATAATTTCCCTCATATCAAAATAACTATGCTAATTAACTGTTTTCTAAAAGTTGTGCTTATGAAAATGATAATTGTTTATAAGTTTAAGAGAAAAATTCCTTTGTGGCTGATGAGGAGAGACATTTAAAAGAGTGACAAGGGGAAGAAAGAGATGCTAAGTAAATGAACCCAGATTGCTTTTAAACACTGTAGAGATTCCCGGACTCTTTGTTTGTCTGCATTGATCTCTCATTTTACTTTGTGCTATGTCGAAGTCAACAGATTTGAACAGCCCAAACATCTCCAAGCATTATTGCCGTGCCCCTTCCTATCTACAAAGTCATTTGGCAAGTGAGTTTCTACCTCTGAGCAGTATCATTTTCCTTCACATTAAACGTCCCCAAAGATTGCCCATAGAGTGCTAACTCCCTCCTTATCACTCTTGGCAGTTGGCAAATTGAAAAAATGGCTGGAACACCGCACCACAAATGAAAAGTAAATTGCTACCTGCGAACATTTGTCAGCTTTTAACAAGGACTTCAAATTCTCTGCGGTCTGAAATAACTCCTTGCAGGTTGTTGTGGAGCTGGTCTTGCCGTGCTGGTTGGCATAGACGTGCTGCCACCGTCACATTCTGAACGACAAAATACAGCTTGAGCCGTGTGTTTTCCTGTTATTTTGTGGAGTGCAGATTATGCTAAAAGTTCTGACATTCTCCTCAAAGAAGGCTGTAAACATTATAATTCAAACAAACTCAAACTGAGTTTTTGTTTTCTAATGAGCACTCACAAAACCCATGTGATAGGGTACCTTAAAATAACTTACAAATTAAATACATATAAATTTAATTTGGCAAAGGATTAATATTCACATTATGTTCAGAATTTTCCTTCAAGGCAATCAGATCCTAATGATTGACACGTATATGCTGTGTGTATACATTAATGCAGCCCCCCTCCCCCCCCAAAAAAAAAATCTTATTTCAGTGTATAATGAAAAGAGTCCCCTTGCATATTCCTATTGCTTTAGGATGTATAGCATGGGCATGACTATAGACAAGCAGCCCATGTGGCTGCTCTGGGGCCTGAGGGTATGGAAGCCTGGCAGACGAGATATATGTAATGCAGCATCCTCTCCCAGCCAAGCAGACTGCAAAGATATAACCCCTAACAATGGCACCACTGGTCACATAACTGGGTCTCCTCTGGAGTTCTGTGGAGAGCTCTGCAACTTGGTCTCTTTCCATAGTGCAGTCTCATACAGTCTTCTGATCAATCTTACACTCCTTCCTTAACAGTTCCATAGTCTTTACTGTTAAGTCACACTTTCCAGGGAAGTGTCTCTCTGTACAAAACAGACTCTACAGGACAATCTCTGTCTCTTATTTACTAGAATGTCATAGAAAATAATATATATATATATATATATATATATTTGCATGTTCTCCCTGTGCTTTTGTGGGTTTCCTTCAGGTACTTCGGTTTCCTCCTACATTGGCCCTGTATGGGGACCATAGATTGTAAGCTCCTTGAGGGCAGGGACTGATGTGAATGTGCAGTATGTAATGCGTTGTTAAAATTGTCGGAGCTATAGACATAACTGTAATAAATAAATACATTTTCTTATTAAACTAATGTCAAAATAACATTCTGAATATCTCAAACTAAACATATTTCCTAAGAACCACAAGGTGCCTGACTTTATCTCTTATCTCTTGTCTGAAAAAGTCTCTGCAGTTGCTTATTATTATTATTATTACATAGTATTTATATAGCGCCAACAGTTTGCGCAGCGCTTTACAATATAAGGAAGACATAACAGTTACAATACAATTCAAGACAAGATGGTAAGGAGGGCACTGCCCCTGAGGGCTTACAATCTAAAAGAGGAGGGGGAAATGATACATGAGGTAGCTGTGGGAATGAATTATGTGAGAATGTGAAGGTTCAGTGGTTAGGTTGCGGTGGGATAGGCTTCCCTGAAGAGATGAGTCTTTAGGGAATGCCTAAAGGCAGTCAAGGTGGGAGATAGATGGACAGGTTGGGGTAAAGAGTTCCAGAGGATGGGAGAGACTCTAGAGAAGTCCTGGAGGCGAGTATGGGAGGAGTGGACAAGGGAGCTGGAAAGCAGGAGGTCAATGGATGAGCGGAGGGGACGTTTAGGGTGATACTTTGAGACAAGGTCTGAGATATATCCGGGGGCAGAGTTGTGGATGGCTTTATAGGTGACTGTTAATATTTTGAATTTTATCCTCTGGGCGAGTGGAAGCCAGTGGAGGGATTGGCAGAGGGGGGATGCAGACACTGAGCGGTTGGTAAGGTGAATGAGTCTGGCAGCTGCATTCATGATAGACTGAAGGGGGGATATTCTGTGTAGTGGAAGGCCAATGAGGAGGGAGTTACAATAGTCAAGACGAGAGATAACAAGGGAGTGTATGAGTAGTTTTGTGGTGTCATTGGTGATGAAGGGGCGTATTTTTGAGATGTTACGAAGGTGAAGGCGGCAGGATTTGGATTGCGATTGGATGTGGGGAAGAAAGGTGAGGTCCGAGTCAAGGATGACACCTAGGACCTTGGCATAAGGGGAGGGCTGCATAGTTGTGTTATCAATCACAACTGAAATGTTGGGGGAAGGTGCACTGGTGGAGGAAATATCATGAGCTCAGTTTTTGAAAGGTAATAGTTTTCAGTCTGTTTTATTCCTCGTCATTGGACATGAGCCCCATCTTTGACTTATAGCCCAACCTACCCAGGGAGATATTGGTTATGGTGGCATAGTGGTGGGGGCTGGGCATTAACCCAAAGTTAAGGAAGCGGAGGACTCATTAGCACACGGAAAGCAGTCTCAAATGGGTCACTAAAGAGGCCACCAAAGGTATGGACAGGTATTCCCTGACCTGTGACAGCACTTATATGCAGCATTCAGTTTTAGATACTCAGATTGCACACTGCACCTTAGCTTAGGGAAAGAGTTAAACATTTCTGTCAGGTCATAAACCATATTGAAGTGCTTGCTTAATACAAAGTTTTGGCTGGATTTGGGCCTTTTGCAGTGTAGTTTTGAAGTTGCTGTCCATGGTGCTGATATCCATTTTCTATTACAAAAAATTGAAACAGCTTTCGAGGTGCCAAATAACAATTTGTATCTAAAAATAATTTTTAATTGATATAAGTATATATAAGTATATATTACAATATTTATAAAAACAGAGAATGCCTTGTGTCCATTTTGTTGTGATCTATTACAGAACAATAAATACATACAGAATTGATTGCATGAATAGGACAAGTAATATACTTAATTGTACAGACTCAACGCATTTCGCGGTATTGCTTCCTCAAGAGTCCTGAAAATCCATAATTTGGGCAGTTACATAGTGTACAATAAAAAAAGTTGGGAGAAATGTCCTCTATTACAGCGCTGCCC
>NW_017306761.1:0-575 GCF_000935625.1 Nanorana parkeri | reverse complement strand
CTTTTCCCGTGATTGTAGACACAGCGATATGGAGTTCAGGAGCCAGTCTGTCCAATCCAGGAGGAGTTTTTTGTCCATTGACACCAACTAGAGAAAACCTAAAAAGTTGTCTGCCAGCTGGAATATTTAAGGAGCGTTGGCGACCTGGCTCCTGGGATTTGTGCAGCCCTGTATTACAGTATATTACAGCTGGTTGCAAGACTAACAGAGTGTGAGCCCATTGAGATTGACTTGTGAGTACAGGAAGAGGACACATGTAGACGGGTGCTGTTGTTGAACGCTGCCTTCTGTGTTCAAATGCAGTGAGGCTCAAACGCATGGGCTTGGACACAAAACGCAACAAGCTGCATTTGACCTGCTTTGCTTTCGATGCAATCTCCATAGGACATGCGGCGTCCAAAGATACACCAAGCAGGTCACATGCAGCCTCAGAACTGTCATCCACACTGCACCATTGAAGAAAATAAATGACCGTCTACACTAGCCCTACTAAAAAAAACAGAAATCTCAGTTCATGTTTTATTTTGCCTGAACAACACCCTTAAATATTGCTAAATGGTTGAATTGTGGACTAT
>NW_017306760.1:1124626-1133178 GCF_000935625.1 Nanorana parkeri | reverse complement strand
TACTTTTAACCCTGCCGCTCTGCTCACTGCAGTGAGAGACTAGGCGGCGGAGCACGGAGGACAGAACCAGAGGAGAGAGGAAAGTGCAGGGGGGAGGTGAGGAGGCTGCACACTGTTTATATGTGAACTCTGCGACATCACCGAGTTCACATGTAAACGAAAAATCGTCTTCCCTCGCTCTACATTTAGTCCTGCTTGTACAAAGGACACCGCCCCTCTGCGCCCTGCCGCCCCGAGGCTGGGCCTCGGTGGCCTTGTGGGGAATCCAGGCCTGCATGAGTGCTGCCGGCACTGGGGAGCTACAGTTCATTGAGGAAACCATGAATGCCAACATGTACTGTGACATACTGAAGCAGAGCATGATCCCTTCACTTCGGAGACTGGGCCGCAGGGCTGTATTCCAACATGATAACGACCCCAATCAATCAGTGTCTGCACTGGCTCCCAATTGCCCAACTAATAAAATTAAAATACTAACAACAACATACAAAGCCATCTACAACTCCGCCCCAACCTACATCACCGACCTCATCTCAAAATATCACCCAAACCGTCCTCTCAAGACCTCCTGCCCTCTAATTACCTTCTCCCACTCTCGCCTCCAGGACTTCTCCAGAGTGTCCCACATCCTCTGGAACTCCTTACCCCATTCTGTCCGCCTATCTCCTACGCTGCCCACCATTAGGCGATCCTTAAAAACTCATCTCTTCAGGGAAGCCTATCTCATCTCACCATAACTGCCTGTTACTTCCTCTAATAACTCAATCCAAACAATCATTACCTTTTGTATCATTTGCCCCTCCTACTAGATTGTAAGCTCTCACGAGCCGGGCCCTCCCAACCCTATTGTACTGAAACTGTATTGTATTTTGTATTGTAACTGTACTGTCTCCATTTTGTAAAGCGCTGCGCAAATTCTTGGCGCTATATAAATCCTGTATAATAATAATAATACATTTCTCCAGGTCTTTCCACTGCAAGTGCAGTGCTGGACTTCCTTACTAGATAGCCCAGCATGCACTGCACACTGAAGCGTGCATTAAAAAAGGGCATTATAAAAATGATATAAAATATGTTTTTTTTTAAATGTAAAATAAAATTAATCAAATTAAACCTCCTGCAGTTCACTCGCTGCCGTTCGCTCCTATGCTCATAGGTATTCTCCGAGGTAGTGAGCAGAATTTTTTTTTAAAATGTAAACAAAAGAAGAAAAAAAGTGATAAAAATTATTTAAATAAATGTTTTTAAAAAAATTAAACATTTTTTTAAAGAAAATATTTAAAAAGAAATGTAAGGAGAAAACAGCATGGGGTCCCCCTACCAAACCATACCAGACCCTTTAGGTAGGAAAGTTAGGAGGTACCCCAAGTTAAACATTTTAAAAAAAAGAGTGTGTGGGGTTCCCCCTCAAAGTCATGGCAGGCCCTTTAGGTGTGGTAGGAATTGTAAGGAGGAACCCCACCCCCTAAAATTCCCAACCAGACCCTTGATCCGAGCACAGGCCTGGCAGAAAAGGGGGGGGGGGGCAAGCGAGTGCCCCCCCTCCCTGTCATACCAGGCCACATGCCCTCGGCACTAGAAGGGTGCTTTTCCAGGGTCCCCCCTGGAAAAGCACCTTGTACCTGTGCCGATGGGGACAAGGGCCTCCTCCCCACGAGCCCTGGGGCGTTGGTTGGGGGGTGCGGGCAAGGGGGCTTATTTGCAATGGAGTACCCAGGTGCAGCCCCCCCATTGTGAACGAATAAGGGGGCTTGTACCCCTACACATTCACTAAAGGGTTAAATCAAAATGTAAATAAAGAACTCACAATTTAAAAAAAAATCCTTCATTTGGAAAAAAAAAAACACAACAAAGAATCTCGACAATTAAAAAAAAAAATCTACGACGACTTCGGAAAAAAAAAACGATACCCGCCGACCCAACTTAATGCGACGAACTCCCGCCGCAGAATGAAGAATCTGACAGATGCCAGCAAAATATAAACAACTGGGCGGAGCTAATGGTGACATCAACGCTAGCTCCGCCCAACTGTTGACATTTGTCGGCACCTGTCACATCCCAGACCGGCCGAATCAAAACAAATGGGCAGAGTCTGCCATGAGGTCACGGACAGCTACTCCCATTGTTGTCATGCAGTGACAGCCCAGTATCCTCAAATAACCTGAGGGCGCTGGGCTGTCATTGAATGACAACAACTGGGCGGAGCCAGTCGTGACATCACAGCTGGCTCCTCCCAGTTGTCATTTGCAATGAAAACGGTCTGCTTCGGCTGTGACTACGACTCAGCCGAGCCGAAGCATATGCGCTCGGCTTGGCTGAGCTGCTCGTCTACCTTCGGCTGCTGTAGGGCTATAGTGAGCCGAAGGATCAGCCGAAGCTACGGCAAGAGATCACACGGCCAGGGTTTTGGGGTTTTTTTTGCTCATAAGATGGTAGTCCTAGGCCCAGCTGTGACAGTCAAAATGTCCTAGGCCTATCAATATGCAAGTACTACCTCTCCGCCACTAGATGCCGCTAGTGCAACCAGATTAGGTGCCATTCAGCCCACTTCCTGTGAGCCCAGGTCACCATGGCTGGATCCATGGAAGTACGTCATCACACCGTCAGGGGGTCACAGGAGAATACTGCCAGGGAAGGCGTCATGCATTGACGTGCAGCATCCAGGGTCCACTGGTACCAGTGATGTCACAGACCGAAGACACCCTTTAAAAAATTGATTTTTTTTTTCTTTTAAAGGCATAGTCCACCTTTTGCAAACAAAAGCAGTAAATGCAGCAACACTGATCTCATGATCAACGTGCATTTGTTGCTTTTGTTCAATGAAGCCTGCAGAGCATTGCACGGTTGGTGCATCAGGGGTGCAATACTCAGGCTCTAGTATGTTTTGGCAGACTGTGATTATTAAGCTTCACCACTTCTATTTTATTTCATCCATTTTGTAAGGGCACAACATGCACTTTATACGGATACATGATCACCAGCTCTGTCTGGTCACATGATCTTGCTGAAGACGGACTGCTCCTTTAAGACGCCCTGCAGCACCAGCTCAGCCCGTGACCTGGCTCAACTCCGCAGCCGTGACGTCACCCCGTCCAGGCCCCGCCTCCTCAATCACACACTTCCTTTTTCTTTCACCTCCCAGCCGCCACGCCCACGCCCACTGGTTCCCGGCCGGCCAATCGCGGACCTTAGGCGCCTGTCCTCAGTGCGTCATTCGCCCAATCGGCTGGTGGCTTTGTCCGTAGGTGGGCGGGGAGCAGGGGCGTGTCCTGCCGGGTCGGGAAACAAAGAGAAAAATAGAGGGAGTGTGAAGAAAGGGAGGAAAGGGGAAAAAAAGTGGAGCGGGCGGGCGCCGATTACTGTGCCGGGGGACCCCGCGGGCCAGTGCGGGCGGACAGGTCGATGAGGTGATCTGCAGCCATCCGAAGAAGCGCTCTGACATCGCCATGCCGGGCGGAGGGGTGAGCGCGGCCTCCTGGAGCCCCGAGCTGGAGGAGATCCGGGTGAGGCTGGCGGCGCTGGGCCTTTGGGTGAGTTGGGCACTGGGGGGTAATGACTCTGCCTGGCTTCTTGATTGGCCAGGAAGCCGGCCCCATGCCAGCGGGCGTATCGGTGAGTACCGAGATATAAATACCAGTACTTGATACCGAAAACCTGTACCGGTACATCCCCCAATAACAACCTATCAAAATCCATCATGTAACGCTCCTCTTCAGCATAATGCATTCTGATTGGCTGCTTTGGGTCAGTGGGCGGTCCTTAATAAATAACAATTTGAGTGCTCACCCTGGGAAATGGCCGTTTTCATCTTTTCCCATGATTCAGTTGTCCATCCCCCTTTTTCTCTCTCCTTTTTCTTGTTCCCGGGAGGTTGGACTGAGAGCGCTAGAAATTAGACGCGTGCTGACTACAGTGTATGAAGACCCGGGGCCCGGGGGGACAGGACTACAACGTGAACCTAGAACCTGCATATTCCTGATCCTCGTGGAGATAAATAGAAGACGAGTTCTGGACTACAACTCCCTCAAAGGACAGGGCCCCTCCGTCTGTGATAAAACCACAACTCCCATCATGCCTTTGCCTCTGAGAGTCATGCCTGTAACTGGCAGTCTTGCAATGCCTCATGGGACTTGTAGTTCCGCTGCAGGTGCCCATTCCCATAATGTCTCTTACTACATCGATCTGGTTACATAAAGGAAATTTGTACAATGAGATTGTAATGTGAAGGGGGGTGGGGGGTGCACAATGGTCAGTTGACTTATAGTTCCATATTTGTATCTCCCCCCTCCCCCAATGTGTGTGTTTTCGGCATTAGTAACCATTTCGCTAGTCCTCCAACCTGTAGATTGCGTACGAGGAGACGGCGCCTTAGGGGAAATCTGTCGGGAGATTCATTGATCCCGCGATCCTGAATCACCGACGCAACCTACACTGGCCGTGTGCACGTAGATGTAGAATCATGTGACCCGTCACTGGAAAGTCTAAAACTGATACAATTTTTATTGCTATATAATAATATTTTGGGTATATTGACTATTTCATGGCCAATGGTGAGCCAGGGTTGTAGAAATGATCCGGTGAGAATGAAACGTCTCCAGTTCAGTTGCTTTTCAATAAAAAAAAAAACAAATCTGTTCCGTCCTGTCCGCTATAGTGTTGCACCCAATGCGTGAGATCCTTGGGGGGGAATTTATCAAAATCTGGAGCAGTTGCCCATGGCAACCAATCAGCTTCTCTCTCTTCAGTTTGCTGAGGTAAGATTTAAAAATGAAAGATAGGTGTGTAGCGCACACGCTGGTGCTTTACCGTTCATTGTGTGGGGCACCCCAACAAACCTCTGGCGGGCTTTGTTATCCCTACCTGGTAATGCACCTCGTCTCTGTACTGTGTGTTGCTGCAACACCCGTACCGCAAATTGCATGCAATGCAATGATGCACCAATCACCGCGGCAACCATAAGGATGAATGGCGCTACACATGCACGTATACCATATAGCACAAAACCATGATGGGAATAATCCTTGTAGGGATTTGTACAATATGATCTTTTTTTTCTTTTTTTTAATTGAATTGAGACTTCTTTAGCGCATTTGACGTTTATTTGGCTAGCATTATGTGGAGGTAAGATTAAGTGGGTGGGGTGAAGGGTAAAGGGCCAGACAGCGTGTCTAGGGCAAAAGACCATAGACTGGTTGGAGGTGGCACTGGCTTGATCTTGTAGCAAACAGGATAGTCAAAACCTTGCAATTCGAGTGTGAATATTGGGCTGCTGAAGACCCGCAGGCTCCCATGGAGGGGGGGGGGCTCCTTCAATAACAACCTGACCAATGGGAGAGGGTGTTTTCTACAAAAAAGTGTAGCTGTAGCTTTAAAGGAGAACTATGGGGTCAGTGTTTTTCCCCATAGTTCTCCTTGGGGTAACGGGAGGACACAAACTAGCGTCCTCCCGTCACCCTAAGCTCAGTATACCGCGAGCTACAGCTCGCGGTATACTGAGACGCCGCACCTGGAGCGGATCCCGACTTAGATGACGGGATCCGCCCAGCTGCGTGAGTGACAGCTGGCTCTGCCTATCTAGAGGCAGAGCCAGCTGTACCCGCCCCCTCCCCCGTCCGTTCCGCCAGTCAGCGCTGGCAGATCGGAGCGGGGAGAGGGGAATCCAGGCCCTTCCCCTGTCACGGCAGAGAGCCGTGACAGGATCGAGAGGTGAGGGAACCCGGTATGTGTTCCCTCACCTCCCGATCTACTGAGCCGACCTGTGACAGTCTCATTGTCACAGGTCGGCTTAGAACTATGACGTGAGTGGAAATCACTCATGTCATAGTTCTCCTTTTTAATAGTTTGAGATTTCATAACCATTGCGTTGATGGATAATGTAAAAGGATCCCAGAAGGGGCCTACTCCTGAACAGAACCATGAATGCTAAACGATTCATTAGAAGTAGGTCCATATAGTCTACAGTGGGGGTGAGAGGGCCATGAGTGTGTTTAGAGAAGTGAGGGCAGGTAAGGTGACTACGAGCAGAGAGTAGGAACCATCACCAGGATCGGGGTCAGATAGGGTGAGGGGTGACTGAGGTGGAAGTTTGCCCAGTTGTATAAATATACTTGTATACAGGTTAGCCGTCTTGGTCACCTAATAGCAAAGGTGTTCCTCCAGGTGTTGTAGCTTACAGTATCCATTTGGTCAATTGGATGCACTGAGGGAATGTTATCTTAATGCGGATATTGTAACTTGTATACGGGTTGGCTCTCCTGGTCCCTAATAGCAAGGTGGTGTTCCTTGGAGTTGTAGCTTATGGTATCCATTTGGATACTCTTGAACAGGGGTCTCAAACCTCCGTCCCTCCAGCTGTGGTGAAACTACAAATCCCATGATGCATCTCTCTTCGGGAGTTATGTCTGTGACTGTAGTTGAAGCTTTTGGTATCCATTTGGTCAATTGGAGGCACTGAGGCAACGTTCTCTTAATGCAGATGTTGTACCATTTTGTATAGAGGTTGGCTCTCCATGTTCTCCTGGTCGCCTAATAGCACGTTGGTGTTCCTCTAGGACAGTGGTGGCGAACCTTGGCACTCCAGCTGTGCCAAAACTACAAATCCCAACATGCATCTGCCTCTGGGAGTTATGTCTGTGGCTGTCGGAGCCTTGCAATGCCTTATGGGACTTGTAGTTCCAAAACAGCTGGAGTGCCAAGGTTCGCCACCACTGCTCTAGGAGTTGTAGCTTATGGTAGCCATTTGGATGGTTTCAGTGAACATTCTCAATGCAGATGTTGTCATTTGTATACAGGTTGGCTTTCTAAGCCTTCCTGGTCACCTAATAGTAAGGTGGTGTTCCTCCCAGGAGTTGTAGCTTACGGTATCCATTTGGATGCTCTTGAGGGAACATTTCTGAATGCAGATGTTGTAATTTGTATACAGGTTGGCTCTCCTGGTTCCCTAATAGCACGGTGTTCCTCGGAGTTGACACTTATGGTATCCATTTGGATGTTCTTGAGGGAACGTTGTCTTCATGCAGATGTTGTGCAGTTGTAGCATTCCATACTAAGCCTGGCTAGACCAGGGGGTGCACACATGAATATGGAATGCAGGAGCCGATCTGTCCAATCCAGAAGCCAGCTCCATTGACAACTAGAGAAGACCTTGAAAGTTCAGCACCATCGGTGATTCCTCAGGTGGGTTGGCTGCCAGCCCTGGTCTACAATGTCTGTTTTCAGCTGTAGTTGCACAATCAAGGTTTGAGTAGTCTTTTATGAATTGACACTTTTGGAGTGTTCTAGATCAAGGTTTTGACTGAAGGCCTTTTTTGTAGGATGGCCAGGCAGCTTATGGTAAGGGTGGGCTAAGAACCAGTGCGAAGGACTGTGGACCCTTCTCAAATTACAACTTTTTCTTTTAAGGCCCCATTCCCACTGCGCGATATGCAAATCGCGCGTTTGTCGCGCGATTTGCATATTGCGCGACATCGCGAGATTTGCCGCGCGATGTTGCGTTCAAGCTTGCATTGAGCAAGCTTGAATCGCGGCTAAATCCGCTCCAAAAAGGGTCCTGCTGTAGCGACACACGACCCGCGACAGCAGGACCCTTTGCCCCATTGGATTGCATTGGAGCGCGGTAATTTGCCGCGATATCGCGGGAATTACCACGCGATAAATCGCTCAATGTGAACGGGGTCTTAGTTTGGATGGAGCGGAGAGGGATTAGAACCCTTCTCAGGTCTTTTTTAGTAGATAGTCTTTATTAAAGTTTTATCAATACATGACAAGAAGGCAAATCAGCCTGTCCCCGTCGGGGTACAGACGTAAACTTACTAAATACATCTTTAACAGTACATTACAAAAAAACAAAATTGTGTGGTATTTCCAAGGGTATCACAGTACAACATTACCACAATAAACAAAAGCAGTTGTTTACAAGACATTCGTTTGGGGTAACCTGGGTTTGACTGGCGATAAACTAGCGGGGGAGCCTCGCATTCTCCTAATGACATCTCAGGATGTTTTGAGTTTGAATTGGTTGGGATGGGACTACAAGAATCTAGAGGGGACTAAATTGAATCCGATTCTTGCTAGGAAGGATCAACAGGAGGCCTCAAAGCAAGACAAGGGAACATTAAGAGGACATTAAAGCAGATCTAGTGCACCTAGGGACCCATCTAATTTAGTGGTGTGATACCATACCGTATCCTTGAACAGTGTCATCACCTCTTTCAGCTGTGATGGTGATAGGGTTGACACTATAAATGAGGTCCAGGTGGTAAAGAATTTTTCTGTGGACTCTCAGGTCTTTATGTAGGTCTGTGTCCCTGTTAGGTAGATTTATCCTCTCTATATGTCCTGGTGACCATTATCACTGAAGGTGAAAGGAGATCCCAAATTTGAAATGGTCTTCAGAACAGGAATAGATGGGGTTTCTTCCGATGGGGATACAAGTTTTGGTGACCACCAGGGATATTCCTCACTTTTGAGGGATTTCCTCTCCTATTTTGGCTATGGGGCAGGAAGTGAAGGGAAATCTCCCAAATGAAACAAAGATGGGGGGGGGGGGGGGG
>NW_017306760.1:1118209-1124483 GCF_000935625.1 Nanorana parkeri | reverse complement strand
GGGGGGGGGGACTGAGGGGTGTAACCCTCCTTTACTCTATCTAAAATGTAAAAGAAAAGTTTTTGGCTTTAGATCTGCGTGTCTTGTGTATGTTCTTTTCTACATGACTGAATGTGTTCCACCTGAGCGGAGGATCCCGACTGTCATTTTCCAGTCACATGTGAGAGAATGAAAGTTCTGATATGTCAGGAAAGATTTGATTTGCTCTTCAGGGTTGCAAATTTCAATGGAGGCCCCAGAATATGCGGGAGAAGAGAACATGGGGCCAGTGGTTGCATCTTGGTATCATGGCTCCTCAGTGGTTGGCAATGCATCTTTGCCATTGTGCGCTGAGTTCGTGGTTTGCATGGAGTTTGTACATGTCCATGTTCTGGAGGGGTCTTGAAGGCCTGGTTCACACCTGGGCGTTTTACAGCGCATTCCTACGCTCTGTTAAACGCTCAACATGTGAAAACCTAAGATTGCCTGGGCATGGTTCCCACCTGGGCATTTACAGCGCGTATGAACGCGCTGCAAAACGCCCTATGCCCAAAGAAGTACAGGAGCTTCTTTGGGGCGTATTTGCCGCACGTATCCATTGGGATACAGCCAGGTAGCCCTCGGAAACGCGTGTTTGTCGCGCGTTTTATTACCATGAGTCGTGGTAAAAATGCGCGACAAACGCGTGACAAACGCGCATATTCAATACGCCTAGGTGGAACCCAGCCTTAACCATCCATCTCGTCTCTCTGGACGTCCTCTCCTTTATCTCGCACTGGGGCATGTGATCCTTTTTATCATTTGAGGAGGGTAAAGTACACTTTTTAAGGATTGGCTTTTCTGTCTCTGGCAGGGGTCAAGAAGTGCAGAATTTAAAGGCTCGGTCCACCATCTAATGATCGTTGTGCATATACTCATTATTGCAATGAAGCCTGCAGAGCATTGCACCTGTGATCAGTACTTTGTGGATGTAATGCACAGACGCTTCCAATGATTTCCCCCCATCTGTACCTGCACTTACAGGGCTGGGGGAAGCATGGCTGGACTATAGAACGGAGAGGGTGGAGGGATCGGTGGCGCGCTCTGCACAGTCTCCCTGCTGCAGTGGCAGATGGACGTTGCAAAAGCTGCTTCTACCGTGGGGGGCACACTACACACCTCCCTCTGTCCAGCTTGGCTGGCAGGACAGACTCTCCACCCAAGCCCCTCATGAACGAGCCCTTTGCTTGCCTGACCGTGCAGTCCGCTCTTTTCTCAGAGCGCTGTGCTCAGCCACTGCTGCGAGAGATGGCGAGCGGACTATTACCTGGGTGTGACACTGCTGAAGGAGGGCACAGGAAGATGCAAGTGTGCCATTATTGTGCACCGATGCCATACATACTCAAACATTATGGCGAGAGCTCATCCCCACACAGGGGAACTATACAGCGAGACGTGATTCCAATCATACAGAAAAATATATTTCTGGGTTATATACACATTAACCCTCCTAGTAAATATCAGGGAAACCTTCCTGTTGGCACATCTCTCAGTTCCTGGGGATCAGGATCACTATTAGCTTGAACTTTTCAACTCTCTCGGTGATGTCATTCTGTTTGCTTTGCCATAAATAGGAACGAGTTTATTATTTATCTGTGGACACAGAGGCATGTAATCAAATTGTAGTTTTCCTATGGCAAACTGTGAAACCCCTCCCCCTTCTTGTTCCCTTTTTTTTAAATTATTTCCAGCCAGGTGGGATGAAACAATAAGGCCCCTTTGTCCCTCGGGCTGATGCACGGATCCCCTCCTGATCGGATATGGATTGCATGTCGCCGCTGAGGGTGGAGTGACTGGACCCCATGTCGCTCTATGGAGAATCGGATGTGAACGGACATGTGTCCCCATTTGCATCAGATTTCTCCTCATCCGGCACATCAGGTCCAGCAAACCGCAACGCTGTCCCATTTGTTTTTTCCAGACCTGGGTCGGAGCTGGGTGTAAATGGACGCCTGTCCGTTTAGACCCGGCTGCCAATAGACTAGAACAGGGGTAGCCAAACTCAGGCCCTCCAGCTGTGGCGGAACTACAAATCCCGTGAGGCATTGCAAGTTTCCCACAGACATGACTCCCGGAGAGAGATGCATCGTGGGATTTGTAGTTTCACCACAGCTGGTGGGGTCGGAATTTGGCTACCCCCGGACTAGAACATTGAACACCCAGTCAGGTCCGACCCTGAAAAACTGACAGGCGGACCTGATCGGACCACTCGTCTGATTAAGGGGGCCCAACTGGGTGGTCAAAAAGTAAAGGGGGGGCCAGTGTAATATCGCTGAAAAATGGAAACCCGGCACAAATGTTTATGAAATCCTATATATGCAGTAAAATGGCACTTCACTTTTATTATTAGTGCCGCACACGCGCCGTATAATCTATTCATTTTTTGAATTGAATATTAAAGACCAGAGATGACCAATGCAAAATGTATCTAACCTGAAATGATTCCTCTAACGTGCGTAGATACCTAAAGTGTTGTGTAATCGGTGTTTACTTATGTAAATGCATCATAACTGCTTGTAGGGATGCACCGATACCAATACTAGTATCAGTGCCGATGCCGAGTATTTGGGCGAGTACTCATACTCGCCCAAATGCTCTGATACTTACGGCTTCATGCTCCCTTGTCACCTCATATGTCATTACACACTGCCCGGCTTCCTGATTGGCCGGGAAGCCGGCTCCATGCTCTCTCGTCACCTCATGACGTGTCATTACACAGCGTCCGGCTTCCTGATTGGCCAGAAAGCCGTCTCTGTGCTTTCTCGTCTTTTTTATTTTCTTGTATATATTCTTTTAAAACTTTTTTTCTCTTTTATATAAGATATCTCAGATATCGGTTTTTCGGTATAGAGTACCGAATTATTATTTCTTTATTTTCCCAGTACTCGGCAATAACAGTACCAGCATCTGTGGGCCCGGATTATCAGGTAGCCAGTGTTCTATTGAAACACCTGCTTCCTGACCAATCAGGAAGCCAGGCAGCACATCATGAAGCCAGGCTGCCTAGCCAATCAGGGAGTTGGGTCATAACCCGCCGCCTAGCTTCTTGATTGGCCAGGAAGCCACTTTATGCTCCCTTCCAGTCAGAGGGAGATCTCCCTCTGACCAGGAGTTCCTGTATCGGAGTATGAGTACTCGCCCAAATACTCGGGGTTCAGCACTGATACTAGTGTTGGTGATCCCTCTTCCCTTTTTTGTTTTCTTTGTGTGTTTCACCTCATTTCATGCCTGAACTGCCTCCCTCCAGTGCAAATCAGACACATCTGCTGCTGTGATTCTGATGTCGCTGAACACAAAAGTGTTCATTGTTGGAGCACTTCTAAATTTAACCTATGGGACATCTGTGCACGGGATCTTCAGACACTCTCCATCTTGCATCCTCTTACTCTGGTCTGAGACTCAGAGGAGCAAAGTGACCCAGCAAGCCACGAGGGCCTAGCAGGCTTTTCAATATGACCGGCAAGAGCACCCAGCAGACGAGCCCAGTGTAGAATGCTGCAGGGAGTACAGAGTCTGCACCTAGAAGTGCCTGCACCTACCCTTTGCCTATTTTTAATGGGTGCTTCAGGAGCCCTAAAACTCGGGATCCATGGGCAAACAACCATAATTTGACACACTGGCCATTCCTTTTACACTTGACTATGGGGCCTTCATGTGTTGGGTGGGGTAGAGCTCTGATGTCAGTACTCAAGTCACGTTTTGCGTAATTGAATAGCATATGAATGTTTTCCAAAAATCTCAAAACATCGGGCACTAGCTGTGCTTTCATTGGTGTAATGACTACTTGGCTCTTGGATTGGTCAGAAACTTTTCCAGGAACATTTGCCCATGAAGTCTGCTTTGAGATCTAAGCAGGAGCCTTAAACCACTGCAACCGGAGGTGTATCTATAGCAACATGCACCCTTGGCGTCTCGCCCAGCTCCTGGCAGCCAGTCACTGGTTGCTAGGCGCTGGGTGGGTTGCCAGCCAGAGCCTCCCAGGTTGCTAAGAGCTGGGTGTGGGCATATGTAATGGCTATACACATTTCCCCAACTGGCTCTTAGCAACCTGGGAGGCTCTGGCTGGCGTTCTCCCATTTTATACATCTCCCCGTCCACTCTAGTTGCCAAGAGCCGGGCGGGGAGATGTGTACGGCCCTTACACATTTCCACGCCTGGCTCTTGGCAACCTAGGATGCTCTGGCCGCTATCCTGTGACATTACTAGCTGCCAGCTGGGCGGGACTCTGGCGATTGTGTCCCAGGTTACTAAGAGCTGGGTGGGGAGAGACCACTGTCTTTGTGGGTCGGCACTCCCCCTTTAAGTGGCGTCCGGAGCATTTGTCCAACGAGGTCATCAATGGCGGCCTATGTGTTTCTCTTAGGTGTGCTTTGAGCAATGTGCAGATTGTTTAGTTGTTTTGAGAAGTGTTTCCTTTTTTTTTGTTTTCTTGAAGTGTATCTCTATTCATTATAGTAACGTTTTTTTTTCTCTTTTTGGGTTTATCGTCCATGTAGGATGCAAGATTAAGGCGCTGAGGGCGAAAACAAACACCTACATAAAGACCCCAGTCCGTGGCGAAGAACCAGTATTTGTCGTCACTGGGAGAAAAGAAGATGTAGCGATGGCAAAAAGGGAAATCTTGTCGGCGGCGGAACACTTCTCCATGATCCGAGCATCTCGCAACAAAAACGGCCCTGCCGTGAGCAGCACTCAGTGCACCCCTAACCTTCCGGGTCAAACCACTGTACAGGTTCGTGTCCCCTACCGCGTGGTGGGCCTGGTGGTAGGGCCAAAGGGAGCCACCATAAAACGTATACAGCAGCAGACCCACACCTACATCGTCACTCCAAGCCGTGACAAAGAGCCGGTGTTCGAAGTCACGGGGATGCCTGAGAACGTCGACCGGGCCCGCGAGGAGATCGAAATGCACATAGCCATGCGCACCGGCAACTACATCGAGCTCAACGAAGAGAACGACTTTCACTATAACGGTACAGACGTCAGCTTCGAAGGGGCCTGCCTAACCTCATCGTGGTTAAATACAAACCCGACCGCCCCGGGCCGTAATAAAATGATTTCCAACTACCGGAACGACAGCTCGAGCTCCTTGGGAAGCGGCTCTACGGATTCGTTTTTGGGAAGCAACCGGCTGGCCGACTTTAGCCCAACCAGTCCCTTCGGCGCCAGTAATTTTTGGTTCGGTGAAGCCATGCCCCCAGTCGGTTCAGAAGATCTAGCCGACGCCTCCGCCTTTGATCCAATACCATCGCCGTCTGAGCCGTTATGGGCGACTTTCGACCAGGGAAATCCACTCGCCGGCTACGGAAGCGAGGTCACGGCTCAATCTCAGCGCAGGGGGAGCATGTCCCCCACTTTCCCCGAAAGTCTGGAGTACCCGTTGGGCAGAAGCGTTAGAAGTGACCTCTCGAGCACAAGCGAGGCCGGGCTTCCCATCTACATCCCGGCGTTCTCCAACAGCACCAACAGCTACTCCTCTTCCAGCGGCGGCTCCACCTCCAGCTCCCCGCCGGAGACCCGGCGCAAACACGACTGCGTCATCTGCTTCGACAACGAAGTCATAGCCGCCCTGGTCCCCTGCGGCCACAACTTCTTCTGCATGGAGTGCGCCCACAAGATCTGCCAGAAAGAGATGCCGCTCTGCCCCGTCTGCCAGACACCCGTCAACCAGGCCATACAAATACATTCTTAAACTCTTATTATTTTTATTTGTTCCCAGCAAGCACTCTACAGCAGTCTTCCTCTAATATATATCTCTCCATCTATGGAAAAAGCCAATCTGGCTATAAAAATAATAATAAAAACATTGCTGCTACCAACTCACGATAAAAGATTCTGCATGCCCTCTCTGGTCGATTTCAGTCAGCATTGATTTTTTTTCTTCCTGATGTTGGTATACAACGTGTAATAAATTATGATTTTAGAGGTAGTTAACGTGGAAAAACAAAAAGAAAATTATGTTTACATAGGTTGAACTTCAATCACATTTTTCTGTAGTCGTTTCCACTACCTTTAAACCCAAAATAATACATTTTTTTCAATTATATTCATTAAAAAAAAAGGTGGGTGGGAGTGGGTAATTACCCCTGCAGTATTGGCAGATGGGGTGGATTTGTTGTTGTTGTACATCACCGTTCAGAATTGTAAACACTACCACAGAAATCTCTACTATTTTTCAGGTTGCCATACGCCAGGCCACATTTTTTTTCTATTTTTTTTTTATTTTGTATAATTTTTTTTGCTTTTTTTTTTTTTT
>NW_017306760.1:1107551-1118196 GCF_000935625.1 Nanorana parkeri | reverse complement strand
TTTTTTTTTTTTCAAAAACTCTGAATTTCCGTTTATTTAAAAGGAAAAAAAAAGAAAGCTTTACAATGCACAAACCGTCTAATAGGGAAATTTATATTTCATTCCTATTAGTCCGATCGAGTTATTAATATATTATTTTAGGGAAAAAAAATATATATTGTAAATGTGAATACTTTGTAATTTGAGCCAGCCATGACTTGAACATTTTTAGTTTTTAGATTACACAGGTTGAAACTTTTAGCTGCCGTCTTAGCAAGTTCGCACGAACATACGCCAAGCATGTATTTTTTTATATATATATTATCGCATTGTACACCTCAACTAACAAGCCAAGGAAGATATAATCTATTACATTAGGTGCGTGTACCATTTATATTCAACTACAAATGTTAGTATCAAAAACTATTACTATAGTTTTAGTATTGCTAATTTTACTACACTTTTGTTATGTATATGTAGGGAAGTCATAGGGATTATACATTCAGTTTGAGTAAAGGTTAAACAAACGAAAAACAAAAAAGCATATATTTTATGATAAAGGGCCTTTAACTTATTATGGCCAAAGCACTGATATTATATATTTGCTGTAAAGAGAATTATAAGAGTTTTATTTTTTGGATATTAAACGTTAATAAAGACATGTTTCCATTAACTTATACTTGAGACCGTTATTGACTTGTTTATTTATTATTATTATTCAGGATTTATATAGCGCCAACTGTTTTTTGCTCAGCACTTTACAATATAAGGAGGATATTACAGTTACAATACAAATCTAGACAGGGGGGTAAGGAGGGCCCTGCCCCTGAGAACTTGTTGTTGTTGTTGTTGTTGTTGTTGTTGTTGTTGTTGTTTATTATTTTTTATTATTATTCAGGATATACACTGAGTGGCCAGATTATTATAACCACCCCATCAGTACTTCGTTGGGCCGCCTCGTGACTTCACGAGATGCTGAAAGGTGATGCGAGGAATCTGACACGGCACTGTTGCCCTTCTGTTGTCTTGTACCAGTCTTGCCACTCTCCGTTCTGCCCTAACATTGACTAGTCGCTGTCGGCCACAATTCGCACGTTCAGACCCAGATTTTCGGCTGACAGTCCAGTCTTTAAACACTTTAACAACAGCTGCTCTTGAACATTTAACGAATTCTGCTGTTTTGCTGATACTCGCTCCATGGCTCCGAGCGCCAATAATCATCCCACGTTCAAAGGCTGTTAAATCGCGTTGTTTCCCCGTATCTTCAGAAACAAATCACTTCTACTGTCGTGGTAACCAACCTGCTTCCCTATTTATAATGGTCTGGCCCTCTAGCAACTTCAGCGCGAAATTATAGCTAATTTGCCTACAAACGTGTGTGTGTGTGTCCCAACAGTTTACAATATAAGGAAGACATAACAGTAACAACACCCCCCCCCTCCCCCCCCAAAAAATGCACCAATTTCATACATCCAGGATTATCCTATGTGGGCAGATGAGGTGCAAATTGAACTTGCAGCAGTGACATGACCTCTCTCCAAACTCCCAATTTAAGTATCATCCGCAAACACAGACACATTGCTATTAACACCTTCCCACCTTCCCTGATATCATTACTAAACAGATTAAACAATATGGGGCCTAGCACAGAACCCTGGGGCACACCATTCATTACTGTAGACCAATGTGAGAAAGAGCCATTTATCAATACTCTGGACAATAATCTTGTGGCTTATTCTCTTATACACTGATCTCCACGGTGCCATCTGCAGGCCATTTTAGCACCCACATATATACACTATATTGCCAAAGGTATTGGGACGCCGGCCTTTACACGCACATGAACTTTAATGGCATCCCAGTCTTAGTCTGTAGGGTTCAGTATTGGGTTGGCTCCGCCCTTTTCAGCTATAACAGTTGCAACTCTTCTGGGAAGGCGTCCACAAGGTTTAGGAGTGTGTCTATGGGAATGTTGGACCATTTGTGAGGTCCGGTACTGATGTTGGACGAGAAGGCCGGGCTCGCAGTCTCCGCTCTAATTAATTCCAAAGGTGTTCTATCGGGTTGAGGTCAGGACTCTGTGCGGCCAGTCAGGTTCCTCCACCCCAAACTCCCCCATCCATGTCTTTATGGACCTTGCTTTGTGTACTGGTGCGCAGTCATGTTGGAACAGGAAGGGGCCATCCCCAAACTGTTCCTGCAAAGTTGGGAGCATGAAATTGTCCAAAATGTCTTGGTCTGCTGATGCTTTAAGAGTTCCCTTCACTGGAACCAAGGGGCCAAGCCCAATTTTACGTGGCCTACTGCTTCGAGGGAGCAAGTCAGATGGAGGACCGGAGTTCAGCTTTATGTTATCTACCTTTAGAAAACTTGTGAGATTTTAGTAAGGTGTTCCCGCCCACTAGCTTCTGCGGCACAGTCCGTGGGACTGAATGTTTGTTTTTGTTGACCTGGTTTCCTAACATATGGTAATTAATTACAATACCTATGCACATAGTTCTGGAACATTAGATTTCCGGTACAGTGAAGCATCATTTCAACATTCTCTGACTTTGGTTTGTGCATTTTTGCAAAATTTGTTCCCTCGGCAGGAATGGGATGTGGAAAGCTCTGGATGACTGAAGAATGGGCCTGCAAGTGGAAGCTCACCCTAGAATTACTTGATAAACATTAAATAGCCGTATGACGTGTGCACCCTGATAATGGCATAGCGCCATGTTTGAGTAATGTCCCCACTGTGGTTGTCCAGCATTGGAAGACACGATGGTGTTCTGGTAACTTATCCTCTACTCATATCTGTGCGGTGCCATCACCAAGTGACTATAGCGCCTGCAAGGAACCACAAGGTATATACCGATCAGGTATGGAGTGGGATATCTACATAGTTTTGACAACGTCAGGGCGCAGAAGGAGCACGCTCAAGCAGTCCGGCTTTGCAATCACAGGTTGTCGATACCATGAGGAGGGATGAGTGACCCCATGATTTGCATGGTATCGCTGGTAATTGCTGGACAACCGGAGTGCAGACAGAAGTCAAACATGGTGCTGTGCATTAATCAAGGTACAGTTGTAATGAAAAGCAATTGAAATAGGTGGGATGATCTCTAGTGGGATTTGAAGAAGGTGGTTGCAGCACGCAAACCCAAGAATATTAGTGAACTGGGGGCCATTGCTCATGAGGAATAGGCTAAGATTCCTCAGGAACGCTGCCAGAAGCTGATGTCTGGCTATGTATCTTCTTTGCAGCAAGTCATAACAGCAAAAGGCAGCTCTACTACAGATGTCTGCCACGAGGGGTTAAATAGTTATGAGACTGCAGAAGTCTTTAAAAGTTGCATTTTCGGTTGAATTTGGGGAAAGCACTCTAAACATTTTTTGCGTTGACCTATTTCAATTGCTTTTCTTTGATTTGTTCATTGCAAACAGCTGAAAGTTTGTACATTTTGCCAATAAGGAATACTTGAGGTCTTAAGGTGCCCATACACCTGCCCATTATTGTACGATAATCGGCAGGTGTATAGAAGACGTGCGACCGTTTCTACTGTACGGTCGCACGTCTTTTGTCTTACAAGCATGTTGGAAAACCAGCCGAGAATCATAAGATTTCCGTGCTCGTAAGACAAATGCCGCATGGGCCGGTGTGCGGAAGCGCACACTGCCTGTTCAGCATTGCAGTCATCGGAATCCCGCCCTCAGGGGGCGGGCTTGCGATGATCGCAAGTACGATCTGCCTGTCCAAGATGGGCAGATCGTACGCTTTTTTTAATTACCTTACAACCATCGCAAGACAAAAGTCTTGTGATGGTTGTAAGGTGTATGGCCACCTTAATTCTAACCAATATTTGATTTTCTGGTTCATACCAACACATTTGCTGACTTTCGACATGTTTAAATCTGAGCAAATACATCCCCCTGCCATAGCAATACACCCCACACACACACACACACACACACACACACACACACACACATTTCTCACTGACAAAAAGCAGTGAAATATCTGTAATTTCCGAGATCACAACCCCTCTCGTCATTTCTCTATTTAGTTCCTCGGAAATGTAGACATTTATACATTATTATTTAATCTCTTGAGGGACCGTAATATCCAGGGATACCAGTATCCCTAAAATATGACATGATGCGTGGACCTATATGGGTTGGACTTGATGGACATATGTCTTTATTCAACCCCAAATACTATGTAACTATGTAACATTATGAATGAAGGGTGTCATGGTGGTGCCCTCTCAGGGGGTTAGGCCATTGTACACTGCACTTACAGTATGTACGCAGACTTCCAGGTTTAAAGAACTATGGGGTAAGTGCTTTTCCCCATAGTTCTAAGGGTCACGGGAGGACACAAACTAGCATCCTCCCGTTACCCTAAGCTCAGTATACCTCGGGCTACAGCTCGCGGTATACTGAGAACGCTGCAGCCGGGATGGATCCCGACATTACTGTCGAGATCCACCAAGCTGCATGATTGATCGCGGGCTCTGCCTATATCGGGATGGATCCCGACATTACTGTCGAGATCCACCAAGCTGCATGATTGACAGCTGGCTCTGCCTATCTAGAGGCAGAGCCAGCTGTACCCTCCCCCGTCCGTTCCGCCAGTCAGCGGTCTGGATCCACCCAGCTGCGTGATTGACAGCTGGCTCTGCCTATCTAGAGGCATAGCCAGCTGTACCCTCCCCCGTCCGTTCCGCCAGTCAGCGCTGGAGGATTGGACAGGGGATGGAAGGAAACCTGCATTGAGCCGTGAGTGACAGTCACAGCTCTTTGCAGGGACAGGATCGAGAAGTGAGCGAGCGACGGTATGTGTTCGCTCACTTTCCGATCTATTGAGCCGACGTGTGACAGTCTCATTGTCACAGGTCGGCTAGAACTATGAGGCTGAGTGATTTTCACTCACCTCATAGTTCTCCTTTAATGACACCCACCTGAGGTCATTTTTGATTGCACATCTGTGCTGGTTTGGGTGCCCGCACTCGGACCTAAACGGATGTACAGGACCAGGTCGGTGTGTAGCATCGTGCGGCCGTGTCCATCTGTAGGGATGTACAGGTGGCTCCATATAATCATGCGCTGCAGATCTCTGCATTGGCGTGCATACTGTATAGATGTGCACGTCCATGTGAATGAGCCCTAACAGTGAATGCAGACCTCCTATGACTAGAACATCCACCTGTCATAAAGGGACCCGTGTAGTTTGCAACTTTTTTTTTTTTCCTCCCTTGTACCATAGTGTCACTTTAAGGGAAACATCCAACTGTCATCCAGAGGATGGGAGAGACTCTAGAGAAGTCTTGGAGGTGAGTTGCAGAGGGAGCTGGAAAGCAGAAGGTCTTTGGAAGAGCGGAGGGGACGGTTAGGGAGGCTTTGAGACAAGGTTTGATATATAGCCGGGGGCAGAGTTGTCCCTTCAATAGAATCAAACATCCACCTGTCATTAGGTGACCTCTGGCGTCTGTATTGGTTGTTTAGCCCTTGTATCATGGTGTCCCTTTAATGGAAGTAACGAGTGTAATGCCGACATGATTGTAAACAGCCCTCAGCCTGAACTCCCTTTCCATCATTAGGTCACCGCTGTACATTCCCGTCTCACATTATGGCACTCGGCGTTGCTGACCCAGTTTTATTTGCTTCTAATGCACAGTTGGACCCCGGCCAGCTGTGCATTTATTGACGTGTTTTGCATTGAGATGAGGGCAGCGTGCTCAGTAAACTGTACAATGCTGCGTGCTTCATAAAACAACGCCTATCAATAATTCATGTACCTCTCACTATTTAAAGCCCTCAAATATAAAAAATAAAAATCTGTAGCTATCGACCTCCCTGTGTGTAAAGTGCTGATTGCTGCAGTAACTAGAGTAACAAAAGGATTGCGTGTCAGGACAAGGCATAACTTCGATGGCCGGGGGGAGCGCCGTTCCAGACGCCTAATCGGTATTGAATAAATGTTACGTCATTACCCGCCCAGTCTTCTTGGGGCACAATGTAATATTTCTTTAGCAGTTCGTAAATAATGGCATGTCACTGGACTCGATGCGTAACGCTGAAGACGTTTTACTGCTCATCCAAGTCACTTTGCCTGTTCAGTGTCAGGAACGTCCCCCGGTACAGAGGTGGGCAGCCTCGGCTCTTTGGGTGCTATGAAACTACAAAATCCCTTCATACCTCTGCCTTTGGAAGTCATGCCCTATGGCTGTCAGAGTCTTGCAATGCCTCATGGGACTTGTAATGCCCCAACAGCTGGAGTGCCAAGTTTGCCTACCTCTGCCGCAGTTTTTATAGCCACCGAGGTGTCATGAAACATGGCAGGGCAGATGGTCTTCCCCCGTCCAAGACTTTGTGGCACCATGGTGATTGCATTATGGAAATTGAACTGGATGGTTTCACCAATGTTCACAGCTGCAGCCATGTTCTTGGACATTCATCATCTGCTTTACCACATTACATGACGCCATGGTGGTTGGGTTAAAGGAGATTTCGGTCATACCATACACTTTCCTATTACAACATCAGCATTGTAATAGTAACACAAACAATAGTTACTTTTCTCATCCCCAATATAATCTACTTGAAAAATCGTGTTGTGAGCGCTGCCAATCTGCTGCCCATGCGGGGCACTTCTTGTATTGACTGTGCTTGCCAAAACTCCTCTTCTGCACCTCTGAAGTTCAGGCAGCAGGCTCTGTGGAAGGGGTGTGACAGGAGTGCATATTCACAGAGCATCACAGGGTATTTTATTACTACTCCACTAGCTTCAGAATCCCAAAGTCCGCGGGAAGCACACCATTTTTGAACATTTCATATAGCTTCAATGATTTGGTTATAATTTAATCACATGTGAAGATAAACCCAAACCTCTTGAACTGGTGGTAGTAGAAGACCTCCATGTTGGGCGTTTGTTATACTCTTGAGCAATGCCATTTGCCATTTAAAGCCATTGATCTGTTTTAAAGGAGAACTATGGGGTCAGTGTTTTTCCCCATAGTTCTCCTTGGGGTAACGGGAGGACACAAACTAGCGTCCTCCCGTTACCCTAAGCTCAGTATACCGCGAGCTACAGCTCGCGGTATACTGAGACGTCGCAGCCGGAGCGGATCCCGACCTGGATGTCGGGATCCGCCCAGCTGCATGAGTGACAGCTGGCTCTGCCTATCTAGAGGCAGAGCCAGCTGTACCTGCCCCCCTCCCCCGTCCGTTCCGCCAGTCAGCGCTGGCAGATCGGAGAGGGGAATCCAGCCCCTCCTCCTGTCACGGCAGAGAGCCGTGACAGGATCGAGAGGTGAGGGAACCCGGTATGTGTTCGCTCACCTCCCGATCTACTGAGCCGACCTGTGACAGTCTCATTGTCACAGGTCGGCTAGAGCTATGAGGTGAGTGGAAATCATTCCTCATAGTTCTCCTTTAAAGCATGATACGTCTGTCTCAGCTATTTGAATCATAAAACAGAGCCAATTATCCCTGTGACAGGTATTTGAGCAATGCTTCCTGGCTGAAGTCCAGCTAGAGCTTCGGGCATGTCAGCATTCAATGTCAGTTACTTTACATTATAATACACCCTGTTAATAAAACCTAACTCTAGCCCATGTTTGTAATACAGTGGGGAATAGTTCAAACGATGTCAGGTTACCCTGCCCGCTCAGAGGTACACTTCCACTCCCTTACTTCTCTTAGCAGACCTTGACCTACCAGCTGACAATTTTCTTCCCAAATGGGAAAAGGATCTAAATGCATCCATTTCCCCTTCGCAGTTAGACCACATCCTTAACTTTGCCCATCGAGCCTCTATCTCAAATAAATATCAGGAACTCAATTAGAAACTTGTGACCTGGTGGTAAAGAACTCCAGCGCTTCTATCTTTCCTGGAACTGAAGATGTGTTGGGGGATGCAGAAACTCCTAAGGCCACCTACACATATTCTGGGATTGCTCAAAGCTGAAACCTTTCTGGATTTCCATCACCAGGGTAATTTTCACCCTGACTGGGATCAATGTTTATGATGATCCTGCCTGGCGTCAAGAGACTCCTGTAATATAGGGGAAAATTACAAACATCCATTGACACTTTGGGCCTGATAAACAAATGGTGAGAAATTGTGTCAGGGAAATTCTGTGCAAAATTGTTGCAAAAAAGAATTAGCAAATTGTGAAAAATGATCAACTCACAATGGCCGTAGTTTAAAAGGTGTCCTGCCTCCTGGTGCACCAATGTGCTTATTCTAATAAGCTTTTTAAAATGTTTACAAAGTTTTACTATTTATATAAATATTTATTTTACAAATAAACATTTAAAGGAAAACTATAGCAGGCATAATAGTAGGCAGCCGTTGCTGGCATCATTTTAATTCAAATAGATTTTATTTTGAAATACACTATATTGCCAAACGTATTGGGACGCCGGCCTCTACACGCACATGAACTTTAGTGGCATCCAGGTCTTAGTCCGTAGGGTTCAATATTGAGTTGGCTCCGCCCTTTGCTGCTATAACAGCTTCAACTCTTCTGGGAAGACGTCCACAAGGTTTAGGAGTGTGTCTATGGGCCATTCTTCCAGAAGCGCATTTGTGAGGTCAAGTACTGATGTTAGGCGAGAGAAGCCGAGCTCACAGTCTCCGCTCTAATTCATCCCAAAGGTGTTCTATCGGGTTGAGGTCAGGACTATGTGCAGGCCAGTCAAGTTCCTCCACCCCAGACTCAAGTACTGTTCTCCTGGCAACCGCCAAACCCAGACACGTCCATCGGATTGCCAGACAGAGAAGCGTGATTGGTCACGTCTCCACTTCTCTAGAGTCCAGTGCTTGCTTTAGTTGGTTCGGGAGCCTACACAGTTTCCCGTCCAGGAAAGGCACGTAGTTCACCTTCAACCGGCCTATATGGTGCAAGGTACCTGTTAAACCACGTGGCTCATCAAAGTGGACGAGAACAGGAAAAAAGCATAGGTAAGATAGAGCATGTTAGGGCCAGTCAAAATGAGGCAAGTAGGCTGGGAGGCAGTAAAGAGGACATAAAGGGGGAAGGGGAAGAAGGAGGGAGAGCAGGTACACACAGAAGGTAGAGGGGAAAGAAAGGAGACAGAAGAACAGGGAGGGAAGAAAACAGGGTAGGAGCAGAAGGGAAAGAGCTCCCCTGGGGCGTCCGCCCCAGTCAACCAGGAGAAGTAATCGGGTCCATGCCACCCACCTAGTGGGTATGCCCTAATGCGCTTATACTATGTAATCAAAATATATACAATGTTTTCAATTATACGTCACACCAATTGCCACATTTTACAGAATGAGGAATGGGGATCTTCCTATTTCTAACATGTTGCATTTTACAGGAACATCCATTGCAATTCATTGTTAATTTGTCGCACTAGTAAAAATTTTGCAATTGGTTCTATTTGATTCTCCGCGCTGCCGGTTTATCCGGCGGCTCTTTCTCTTTATGAACAACATGTGCTGACATTCTTCAATATTCATTCAATTACCGACAGCAGAATCTGTTTTTACATCTTACTTGTCCATCTAATAACTCCTCCAAATGATTTCCCTTTGTATGCAGCTCCAGGAAACCAGAGACGCTTTTTTCTTTTATTCCGAGCTGTGATTATAGTTTTCTGAATGTCACTTTGTCCTTCTTTCTTCCAACATGCGCCCTGTGCCATTAGTTCCCTCTGATGACCCTCTTGTAAGTGTGCTCTATGGATCCCCCAGACACCTCTGTGGTATTGTTTTCTAGGAAGTGTTTCTTAATAACGGCCATCAAACGATAAAAGATTTATTCATTGCCAACTATGGACTCATTTGACTCCTAGGTCCGCTCTTTAATCTGTGCAGCCAGTGTCAGAGTAACATAAAGGGAGAGTGACGGCACAAGAGCCTGGCCATACCTACTGCATGACTGCCTGCAGAACCTGGCTGGCAAGTTTCAGACATTATAGTGAACGGTGGAACAAGGAAATGGTAATGGAGTATTTTCCAGAATGCAGGCAATGTTAATCATAAAAAAGCTGCCAAACCAGTTCAGGCTGAGCATATGATGCAACAAAATACATTGATCAGCCATAACATTATGGCCACCATTATGAGAGGTGAAGGGAATAACATTGATTAAAATGTTACAATGACACCTGGAAGTAGGGGGAATATATTACAATGGCTCCTGGAAGTGGGGGGCATATATTACAATGGCACATGGAAGTGGGGGGGATATATTACAATGGCACCTGGAAGTGGGGGGGATATATTACAATGGTACCTGGAAGTGGGGGGGATATAATAAATGGGGATATATTACAATGACACCTGGAAGTGGAGGGATATATTACAATGACACCTGGAAGTGGGGGGATATATTACAATGACACCTGGAAGTGGGGGGGGGGTATATTAAAATGGCACCTGGAAGTGGGGGGATATATTACAATGGCACCTGGAAGTAGGGGGGATATATTACAATGGCACCTGGAAGTAGGGGGGATATATTACAATGGCACCCTGAAGTTGACGTGTTGGAAGCAGAAAAAATGGACAAGTGTAAGGATCTGAGGGACTTTGACAAGGGCCAAATTGTGATGTCTAGACCAGTGTTTTTCAACCACTGTGCCACGGCACACTAGTGTGCCGTGAGATATTTTCTGGTGTGCCGTCAATAAATCGTTAATTTCTTTGATC
>NW_017306760.1:1082706-1107430 GCF_000935625.1 Nanorana parkeri | reverse complement strand
AGCTCTGGTGAGGCCCTACAGAGCCCTAGTTAAAGCAGGGCTTGGTAGGGTCTCACCAGGGCTCTGTGGGGTTTAACCAAGACTAGTGAGACCCCACTGAACCCTACTTTAACCAGGGCTACGTCAGTGCTACAGTTTGAATTTAAAACGTATTTGTGTGAAGTGTGAAGTTAAGTCATGGATTGAACAGAAATATGAACAATTATAAAATACTTTATTATTTCATAATAAAGTAATTATAAAATAATTTCTTTGTGTTTATTTGATTCCTATTCAAGAGAATTACTTTATATATAGTCAATATAGGCACAGAGGTAAAAAATTTTAACATTTTCTAATGGTGGTGTGCATAGTGATTTTTTTCATGAAAAAAGTGTGCCTTTGCACAAAAAAGGTTGAAAAACACTGGTCTAGACAACTGGGTCAGAGCAACTCCAAAACTGCAGCTCTTGTGGGGTGTTCCTGGTGGTCAGGACCTACCAAAAGTTGTCCAAGGAAGGAGAATCAGTGACAGGGTCATAGGCTGCCAAGGCTCATTGATGCACATGGAGGAGGCCCCACCTTGCAACATACAGCAGTTAAAGGATCTACTACCGATGGCCTGAGGCAGATACTACAGCATACTTTCAGAGGTCTAGTGGAGTCTGGGGCTGTAAAAGACCATTTTGGCTCCACCCACCTCCTGAGCCATTTCTTGGCTTTATGATGTGATGGGTAGCTTCAGCGACCAAAAGCTAAGCTTAGGAGGGAGGAAAGGGCTGGGCCAAGTGTGACTTCTTCAGGGAAAGTTGAACTTTGCATATAACTTAAGCTGCCTATATTTACTGATTATTGGTACATGTGAGTTTCACTCAGGGTAACCTCTGCATTTTTTTTTTCACTTTGAGTTTGCAGAGCAGGTGTCATCCAGCATGAAGGCAAAAAAACAGAAGCAATACATTTTATAGGCCGACTGACCCTGTGGGCTCAGCCACCGTATTTGTCACTGGCCGCTGGCCTGAACTGGAAAGCCTGTGCCACCTCTCAGTACTATTAATGGGTATTCATAGACCTGCACCTACCTACTGATTCAAAAGTATCATCGGGCCCCTAAGGTCTGTCAGTGTTGTGCACTGGCACTAGATGATTTATGCACTTTATGACTCTCACAGGTGACGGAGGGTGCAAGTACCTTTGGTGCCTGTTCCTGAAGTTTGGGAGGAGGTTCTGTGACTTACACATGGGCCCCTCTGCCTCCTCCCACCTGGGGGGTCTCCCTTCGGGGGAGCTCCCAACCTAGTACTCGGTGGACCTGTTTCGGCAGGTCCCAGAGAATCGGGGTCCGCCGGCCTTTGGGTTGGTGGACCTGAGTTGTTCTTGTCCCTGTCAGGAGCCTGGTGCCCCGGGGGATCAGGAAAATTGTGGCCCTTCTCACTAGAGAGGACCAAAGCACCCTAGTGCATGTTTTTGTGTGTTGTGATTTCACGATTCACTTTTTTTGTTCACATGGTATTCGTTTTCGAGCACGCTCCACGGGCTTTTAAAAACAAAATCGAGCACTAATGTATATTGGTAATATATTGTAAGTATGTTCTTGTAGCGCTCACCCCCAAAGGAGCTGCTGAATGCCCAGTTCATCTCTAGTCTGTCTAGGGTATGTTCTTCAGCTGCCCACCCATTAGCATTAACCGCCCTTCTTCTGGTGCCCACAATAGCTGATGTCCCTCCAGTAGTATAATGCAGAATAACTTTTATTGAACATCTTCACTGGGGAGAGAGGTTATAGGGATTCTAAGCTTCCAGGGTGTAACAGACATAAGCTCCAGACTCACCAGACCTGGTTGGTATATCAGTGTAGATCCACTTGGGAGGCAGCGGATGTCAATTGAAGTAGCAGATAAGCAGGATGGATGCAGATCCTCAAACAGGAAAGGCACCAACCATGCTCCTGAAGTCCTCAGGATACTTCAAGAGCCATTATTGGTCCTGGGTCTCTTCCTCTCCAGCAACACAGACCTCCTCCATGTTGGAGGCCTCAGGGAAACATTTCTCTGTGCCTGTGCCTGTGCCTGTGTGGCTGAACAGCACCCAGCCCTAATCCATATGCTGGTCCTGGCTAGTCTGAGCACATGGCAAATCCCTCCAGTATAGGTACCCTATCCCAGCATGCACCCCTGGTTGAGAGAAACCCAGTGATTGGCTGCTGTACTGTACATACACTACAGTGTCTCTCATTGGCTGTCCCACAATATGACAGTCACACTCCACCCAAGGGGGGTACAGGCAATGCCAGACACCTGGAATTAACCAGATAAATGCCACTATAATTCCAGTCAGGCTGACTACAGCCCCGGCTATCACTAAATGTCTAGTAGCCACATCACAGAAGGTAATGGGGCTACATTATTAAACACTAACCCTCCCTGTAACCCCAATACTAACCCTCCCTGTTATCCCAACACTAACCCTCCCTGTAACCCCAACACTAACTCTCCCTGTAACCCTAACACTAACCCTCCCTATAATTCTCACACTAATCCTCCCTGTAACCTTAACACTCATTTTTACTTGAATCCTAACACTAACCCACTGTGTAAACCTGACACTACCCCTCCAGATAGCCTTAACACTAACCCCAACTTGTCCCTCCTGATAACACTAACCTTTTTGATAGCCCTGACACCCTCCCCTAACCCCTTTGCTATCCAGGGCAAGGTGGACACAGAGGCAAGAGAGGCACCTGCCTTGGGCACTGTGATGGGCATTGCAGCTGCCTCTGCCCCAGCTAGCTATCTCAAACTGTCTCAGTCCAGGCTAGCTCAGCCCAGCCCTGCAAATATGCTGGGAAAGCAGCTTCCAATGCAATCAGCAGAGCTCCACTGTCAATGTGACTGAAAAAATCTACATTTGTCAAGCAAAGTGGTGCCAACAGGGCCACCAACAACTCGAATTTTCTCCAAGTCAACAGGTCATATCTAAAATTTTAGCAGTGTATGGAGAGCGTAACACTAACCCTTCTAATAACACTGACCCATACCTGAACTCTTCCATTAACCTTAACACTAACCTTCACGCTAAACCTACCAACAACCCTCTCATTAATCCTCCTTACAATACTAATCCTAAGCCTACCACAAGCATTGGCCCTCACACTTCTAATAACCCTATCATTAACACATACCCTAACACCTTGCTTTGCCTTAGCTCATTGGGGTGCCATTGAAAATAAATGGTACTGCAACACATTAATGTGTACAGTCTGTTGTGGTGCATAGGTTTCAATGAACCCTAACAGTAAGCCTCACCCTAAACATCTCCCTAACACTAACCCTCCTTTAAAGCGACCCTGTCACCAGGGCCGGATTTACTCTCCCTGCCGCCCCAAGGCCAGGTTCCGCAATGCACCCCCCTCCCCGCCAAAACAGCACTGTGTTGGAACTCCTGTGACAGCTGAGATGGGAAGAGCACAGCTCTCCCCTCTCGCTGTATACACGGAGCGGCAGGGTTAGTTTTAACCCTGCCGCTCTGCTCACCACATCGGCGAACAGTGAGGAGAGACTCGGCGGCCGGGGGGAGGATGGAGCCAGAGGAGAGAGATAGGTGCGGGGGGGAGGGAGGAGGGGAGGACGGACAGGCTGCACACATTTTATAAGTGATCGCGACGACATCGCCACAATCACTTGTAAACGAACAAGCGGCTTCCCCACACTACATTTAGTCCTGCCTTCCCAAAGCAGGACTAAATGTAGAAAGCGCAACTTACCGCCCGGCGCCCAGAACTGTATGTTCCGGGCGTCGGTGGATTCCACACCGCTGCCGCCCCTCTGATCCATGCCGCCCCGAGGCCGTACCTCGGTGGCCTTGTGGGGAATCCGGGCCTGCCTGTCACTATTGTAAATATTTGAAACCCAGCCATACCTGTAAAAGAAGTCACGAAATACCTTTGCTGCTGCTGGTACTGCTGAATGCTACACCGATCTTAAGAAGTCCTTTGCTGAGTCCAAAGGGAAACCGACACGTCCAGGATGGTTGATGTCCTGTATCCTCTCTCAGACCTCCACATGATGTCTAGAGAGAGCAACCAGTGAGAGCTGCAGAGGACACTCCTAGAAATGTCAGTTTCCCTTCGAACTTCAACAGAGAATCTCTCCGCATCGGAGTGGTAGGAATGGAATGTATTCACTGGCATCATTTACACGTATATCCCAGGAAAAAACACATTTATGGGCCATTCAAATGGTTCAAACACAAGGAAGCACAATGGATTCCCTCAATTTAAAGTATAGACTTACAGATGGATGCCAAACCGCAAAATGAAAGCGTCCAAAACACCTTTAATTGTTCGTAATACCATCACATGAAACCAGCCAACGCATTTCAGGGCTTAGAAGAATAGAGTGGGGAACAGCTCATAAGCTGTGAATGTTGCTGCATGCTTTGTTGGAATGCCAATTCCAAAGGAGGTTTTACACCAGATCCAATATCGATCCTTGTGGTTATAGTTACCTTCGAGTCCATTTAAGTTCCCATTCTTTTCTTGTAAGCCCTGCTGAGGAGTTTTTTAGCCCCTAAAACGCATTGGTTGTGTAGTGCTCACCCCCGAAGGAGCCGCTGAATATTGAAATAGGTTCTCCTACCTGTTGGTTCCAGCTGCCATTCCCCTTTAATCAGCAACAGCACACCGACACTCACGGACAGAACGGCTCGAGTCTTAGGGTCTTTTTAGGGTATTTATTTGCAACATCAATAGGAGAGAGAGGGTTTAGGGTCTGTTGTTTTATGTGTATTATGAACAATTAAAGGTACTCTTGAACTCATTCGTGTTGCCATTTGACGCACATCTGTCTATTCCTTTACAGGTACGGCTGGGTTTAAAATATTTAGTATAGCGGCAGGGTTGCTTCAAGGGAAGTCAATCTCTTGTTTGTATATATTGCTTCCAGGGATACATGTAATTATGTATCAATGGCACAGAAAGAAAGTAAAAAATCCTGGACCTGCCAGGGGAAGGGGGGGGGGTCCTTTTCTGAGGTTTTACACATCAGCCTCTCCAGTCTTCTTGGAAACCCAATGTATGTGTAAACACAGAATGTGATTAAATTACTAACAATGGAAGATAATAATTACATACTGAGGTTGGGTAGCTACATGTGGGCAGGGCATGTAACCCTGGAAATATGAGGGCTACTCAGGACATATAAGGGCCACTCACATCTTGTTAGAGCTGGGCCGGGCCACTCTGTGCGATCTGTAATTTAGCAGGCACCATTCTCCTTTTTGCATGACACCTTGTATCAGCAGACGTGTTTGCTGCAAACCCTCCAGCCGAATATTTGTCTCATCAGCACTTCAGAAAGCGGCGAGGGAACGGTGCGCGCTTCTTTCAGGTTTGATAAATAATGCAGCGTTTTCATGATAGAGAATAAAGAAGGCCTGCAGGTAGCTTGGCTGATTTTTGGGTGCTTGTCAAGGCCTTAATGATATCAAAAATATCCAGTGATCCCAAGTTACATATAAACATTGTGTGAAAATAGAAAATCTGTTCTGAGGACACAGAGCATAAAATGTGCTCCGAAGAATACAGAAAGGAGAGGTGAAAGGGAAGCGGCCAAAATCTTTCATTTTCTTATTTGATATGCAAAGTTAAAGCGCGCCTGGAGTTAAATGCAACTGGCTGTGGAGTCTATAGGAAGCCTATGAAGGCGGCTGATATTTGTCGTTCGGATGCCACATTCCGGGTCCCGCACCGCCATTCTTTTTTTTTACCGCCCCCCTGATGACATGTGCCAGGTCCGCCTTCCTCCAGCAATGTGTCCATCCTTCTCCAATATATGTATTCCAGAATCCTGCTGCACTCCTTACTCGGTAAGGAGTGCAGCAGGGTATCCCTGTCAGCGTGGGTGCTCGAAGTGACCGCGGATGGCGCCGCCAATACTGAAACTTGTTAAAGATGCCACCAGCAGAGACCATATTGCAGTGAAGAACACGTCTGTTTATTGACGCTTCATGTCAAAACAAATAGCAACGTTTCGGGGGCCACACAGGTCACACAGGTCATTTCAAGCCTGATGAAGGGGACCCTGTGTGGCCCCCGAAACATTGCTATTTGTTTTGACATGAAGCGTCAATAAACAGACGTGTTCTTTACTGCAATATGGTGTGCTGGTGACATCTTTAACAAACATCCTTCTCCAATGACATGTAGAAGCTGCATATTCCAGGAGACTTCAGGAGAAGGGATAGGTCATGAAGGTGGGGTGGGGGGTGAGAGGGGCTAGTGATGTTTTGCAAAATAAAATAACTTAATATCTCCCACCCAAAAAAAAATTACTCTATGGAGGGGGGAGGAATGCAATGACTTTTTTGGGGTGAATGCTTTTTAAGGGCTGATTGCAAGTGTTGTGCAAATAGCATCGGCACAATAGATATACGGGTCAGAGGCAGGTACAATGAATGCAGGTCAATGGCAGGCACAAGAGATGCAGGTCAGAGGCATGTACAATTGATTAGGGTCAGAGGCAGGTTGAAGGGACGTCATTCAGAGGCAGGTACAAGGGATGAGGGACAGAAGCAGGTACAAGGGATGCAGGCCAGAGGCATGTACAAGTGATTAGGGTCAGAGGAAGGTTGGAGGGATGTCATTCAGAGGCAGGTACAAGGAATGCAGGTCAGGGCAAGTACATGGGATGTAGCTCAGAGGCAGGTACAATATATGAGGGTCAGGGGCAGGTACTAGAGATCTAGGTCAAGGGATGAGGGTCAGGGCAGGTTCAAGGGATGTCAGTCAGAGGCAGGCACAAGGGATGCAGGTCAGAGGTGGGCACAAGGGATGCGAGTCAGAAGCAGGCACAAGGGATGCAGGTCAGAGGCAGGTGCAAGGGATGCAGGTCAGACAGGAACAGACACAATGCTGAGGTAAGAAACTTATAGTAGGGTGGGACTAAATAAACTCCCAGCAACCAACCTCAGGTGGTGGTTAATTAAAGGCATAGTCCACATTAATGAAATAAAAAATGTACATATACATATAATGTACATATATTCCATTCTTGCAGTGAAGTCTGCAGAGCAATGCAGCCACAATCAGTGATATCATGATTGAAATGCACAGGCTCCTTCATTTTCCCATCACTGACTTATCAAGCCTTGTTCTGCACTGCGTCTTTGTGTGGAGGCGGCAATCATGGTAAACGCAGGGCCTTGCTCCCTCATGTCAGAGCCTCCAGCAAGGACAAAACTAAGCAGCACAGTACTGACATCACCAAATCTCATTCCAGATCTCTTGAAACTAGCAGTCAAGGGCAACAGTACCTTAGATCTCACACGGCAGATAGACATTGCCTATAGAGCTATGAGGCTGTAGGATTGCCTAGGCACACTGACATACCCGGAGGTGCTCTGTTATTTTTCAAGGTACTGATTAGGCACAATTAACTTTTCTAAATGTTCACTACAACATAGCAAATCTTCACTTTTTTGGTTTGGGTCCCAGAATATACTATACATTGGTGCAGTGACGCATGGGGGGTCTCAGCTGCCGTTGTGATGTGCGGGGTCCCTTGTGCGTTTAGTTTAGAGTTAGGACGGCACTGTATAGAGGTGCCTTGACGCGGCAGTGCGGCTTTCAGATTTTCTGCAGAAGACGTGTATCTAAACCTCTGTTTTTAACCTTAGCGGTAGACAAGTTTTTTTGCATGCTGGCTGGCGAGTGTGCTAGGAAAACCTTTTGCTATTACAGAATATACAATACGTCACATAAATAATGAAGATATTAGATAAATAATCAGAAAATTAAAAAAACAAAAAACAATATACTATACAGTACAGTTAGAAGGATTGCGGCAAATGACTAGAATCTTATGGTTCAATATATTTTTATTTCAATAAACATACTTATACAATCTTTAATAAAAAAAAAAAAAGAGGAAAAATAAATTTACACATCATAACTGTTATCTCCCAAATAACATTACTATGTATCTCTCCAAATATAAGTCTTCATCTTTATCTTACATTCAACCAAACAGTATTCTAACTTAACAATATTCATTTTCTCATCTTCCATCTCTTCTTCTATACACTCATCTAACATTTATTAACATTTATTCTAATATCACATCATATTCTAAAAAGAGAGGGGGGAACATGATCACCAAGTGAGTCCGTGTAGTCCTTTCCATGTTAAAGGCTCTACCCGGTCCTAGGACTATATTACTCTCTTAACCCTTTCATTATTCTTCACTCTCCCCTGCTTTAGTGTTTTCTCCTATATGTGTAATCTACTCAAGAGTAAATTTTCCCCGTTTAGCCCCTTATCCATCCCCTTAACTTTCCACCTAACTGAATTTAAAAATCCTAAAAATGTGTAGCCTTTTTCCCGTTTTCTCTTCTGAAATACATTAACTTTCTCTAGTGATAACTTCGTGTTGATTTCCCTTCCGTGTCCTCTATCCGAGGTCAACCCCTTATTTGTGTTCCAAAGATATATGAATAAATAAATATGCATCTCACCCTACGTGCGAACTCTCCTATATATGTGTTACTTTAATGTGTTATTCCTTATTTTTTCCTTATCCCCCCCCCTTAACCTTTTATCTCACTTGTATTATATCATTATCCTCCCTCTCTCCCACTACTGTCCACAATCTTCACCTTACTTCCAGACATACAGGTCAAATGCTTATAATAGAGAAAAAAAGAAACATAAAATACATGAAACATGACCAGAATCTTAAGCATTTGTGGAAAGCGCAGGAGGCAATTATAGAATAAGTGATAAAAGTGGACTTTTCCTTCAACCATTCATCAGTTGCCGGTTCTCCAAGCCTTATTCCTCTGTGAAGATATTTGCTGTTCCCCCTACTGAGTCTGTGTCTTCACACAGCTCCATTAACCACACAGGCTCTCCGGTATGATTCATAGGCTTTCATTTTCTCCACTCAATTGGGTGATTAAATCTTCAGATCAAAAGGGCCTTCGGAGCAATGATCCTCCTCTACTGGGGGAAACCGAACTCAATAATTAATATTAACAAATAAATAGGCATAAAGCCATGAGACTCATTCCATGGAGATGTCAGTTAAGTCTGAATCTTGCAGAATATTACAATAAAAGGAATATTATCTGAATCGCTGTCCAATTACGGGTGATCAGATAAAAAAGAATAACTTGTTCTCATGATGTTACATAGTTACATAGTATTTGAGGTTGAATAAAGACATATGTCCATCAAGGTCAACCTATTGTGTGTGTGTGTGTGTTGAGGCATCTCATTCTTAAAAATACCTGTACCCCTGTATATTACGGTCTCTCAGGAAATCATCCAAAAGCTTCTTGAATGATTCCACATTATTTGCTGAAATCACTGCTTGTGGCAACGAGTTCCAGACCCTAACCGCTCAAAGAACCCCCTTCGTCCCTTGTGTTTGAATTTTTTTTCTACCAGTTTCAGGTGGTGGCCTCTAGTCTTTATTACGGAATTAATCTTAAAGAGTTTGTTGCTAATGTTGCTATGACTAAAGAACATCTTGTACATGAAAATCATATCCCCCCTTAATCTCCTTACTTCCAGCGTGAACATATTTAAATTTAGTAGCAGTGTCTCATAGCTCTGGTCCTCCATCCCCATAATGGGTTTGGTTGCCCTCCGCTGGACTCCCTCCAGCTCAAGGAACACCCAAAGCCTTTACAATATTTTCTGAGCAGATACCTTCTGTCTATGTCCTCCTTGTTATCTGGTACCTTGACCCTAAGGAGCATAACTCTACTTTTAGAGCTAGCTTTCTCAACCAGAGTACCATGGCACCCTGGGCTGCCTTCTGGCTTCCTCACAAGTGCCTTAAAAGGTTATTTTAGCCTTTCACCCTAAGTGGAGTGGCTGTTTAAATTTAGTGTTGCTGGAACTGTAATCAGTCTGGTTGATTTGTAGTTTCTGATCATTTCGTCATTCCTAGGTGTTCAGCTATTGACTGCACCTACCTGTAGTGGGGTGTGACCCTGCCACAGAGTGGGGCAGCCAATGGGACAACATTGCAAGTGTTTATGTCTCACCAGCCAATCACTAGGTGTTTCATGGTCAGTAGTGCATGCTGGGGAAGTGAATAAATACTCAAGAATTGACATGTGCTCAGGGCAGTCCGCCCCCCCGAGCCTAACCTGGGGGAGGGATGTACAAGGTTGGAGAAGGTGACTAGGCTTCAACCCTGCTGGATGCCAGATCTGGGCCCAGGTGGGGTCTGGAACTATTTTGTGAGAAAAATCAGAGGATCCCTGTGACTGCTGGAGGTGCCAGGAAGGCCAAGATGACATGGACATTAGGAACGGGTCTGGTGTCTCTCCCAGGGAAGACCTCAGGAATATTCTCTATCCAGCTGTAGTCCTGTTACACAGTGTCATCATCTGCTCAGCTTCCTACACTGTGGAAGCTGGAAGGGATTGGTGAGTCTGGAGTCTATGTTTGCCTATGGATGTCTGTAGCACTATACACTCTCTCCCAGTTGTAGTTGTTCTACAGCAAAGCATCTAAAAAGACCTTAATGTGACTGGTCGCCCAATATACTGTTCACATCCCAGAACCCAGCTAAGGATTTATTCCTGACAGTGAAATGTCAGCTCTCCCTGCCTCTGGAGTTCACCACATGCCTTTGGGGGTTAGGCGGAGCTACATTCTGATGGTAGGACTCTGATGTGAGGGGGGGACTGAGAGTTTCTGATGTGAAAGGAGGAGGCTCTGATGTAAAGGGAGACTATGTGAAGGGGGGATTGTGATGTGAAGGGGGGATTGTGATGTGAAGGGGGATTGTGATGTGAAGGGGGGTTCTGATGTGAAGGGGGTTCTGATGTGAAGGGGAGACTTCAATGTGAAGGGGGAACCCCACTTTTTTGTGTGTTTTTGCATGGGGGATTACCAGCATTTACATATGGACTAGAGATGAGAACAAAACATTTGGTGGTCTCTGATATTGGTTGACTGAAGAGCTCTAACTATCAGGTTTATTTGCGGATTGACTGGATTTTAAAGCCCTTACCCAGATTTTCCTCTGATCCACCACTGTACATTTTAATGGTTCAAACCCAATTGAACTTTCAGTTTAGATCATTCCAGGTGCATCAAAACAAAAGGTGTGCACAGTCTTACAGTTGGGTTTCTTTTGAAGGCAGTCACAACCTGAATAGAATATCCTGTTCCCTGCTAGCATGCTGTGGAGAAGGACCCTAGCTCTCTGCATGGTCTCTCTGCAGAGGTCTGCAGAGCTAGAGCTCTCTAATCGGTAGGGAGAAACAAAATTTGCTGATTGTAGACCCATAAGTTTCTGTATCCCTCGATTCCAGGTCCCCCTTTTTAGTGGCCAGCAGACTCTCTCAGATTGGTTGGTTGAATTTGGTGGGTGTGGCCTAGCATTGTTATAGGGTGGTGCTTAGTAATGACTTGACCAGAAGTCAGGACCAGTATACAGCCTGCACTGGGAATACATAAGCTCAGAAGGGACCCAACATTGCTCTGAACATTACCACACCCACAGTATTGTTAGCTTAGCCACTTTTTTAGGATCTGACAGGTTCTCTTTCTTTATGATAAATTAGCACTGCAGCCATTTTCCATGTTCTGCATGTGCGTGCACACCTGCCACGACGTGGGCTATCCATATCTAAGATTTACCACTTTGCCCACTTGCACCATGACCATTTCCGATAAGCTTCAGCAAACCTTAAACCTCCAGGAAAATTACACTCGGGGAAATAAAAAAATCGACTCAGTTTTTCCAATAAAGAGCCGAGAAGCGCTGAGAACATTTGTTTAAGGATATTAATTTGCATAAAGTCAGACATTAAGAAATATCTCGTTTTTACAGGCGACGTAAGATGTGCGAGCTGTGCGAAATTAATAGCAGGCAATTGTTCGGCATAACTCAGTCTTGTGTTAATAAGATGTAAGAACGGCTGGTAATGTCTTCACAGAGGACGGCTGATCTCTCAGATACATTTCAACTAAATTGCACTAAAATAATATTATTAATTTAACAGCTCGAAATTGCTCATGTTCTCCGGTCCGCAAGCTGCAGCTAAATAGAAGACTTGTTTTTGCATAAAGCCGGACATTTCTGGCAATAATTACCCACTTTGCAGCTGCCGGTACAACGCCATTAGGCTCATAGTCATTCTACAATCAAAATATTTACAGAACTGAAAAACGTGAGAGAAGGTAAGGGACCCGAATCTATTCATGACGGCTCAAAAGTGTATTTACAGCCCAAACTGTTTCTTGTACAGTAGCGATAGATAGATAAATAGAGAGAGAGAGAGAGAGACAGAGAGAGAGAGACAGAGAGAGAGAGCGAGAGAGAGACAGAGAGAGAGAGAGAGAGTTTGATATATATATACACTGAGTGGCCAGATTATTATGACCACCTGACGTTTGTAGGCAAATTAGCTATAATTTGGCGCTGAAGTTGCTAGAGGGCCAGACCATTATAAATAGGGAAGCAGGTTGGTTACCACGACAGTAGAAGTTATTTTTCGGGCACTGTAAATACATCTCCCTTACATTTGTGGTCAGTGTGAATACCTCAGTTACATTTGTGGTCAGTTTAAAGGATATTTAAACCCTCCCGTTTTTTTGCATATATCAACTGCTAGCAAGCAGTAGATATATGCAAACAGTTTTTTTTTTTAAAAACCTGCTCAAACAGCAGTTCAGACTTACCCTGTGTTCTATGCGCGGTCCGGTGCGAAAATTAGAAATTTCTCGAGCGGCCGCAAAGGATCTTGGGGCGCGCGAATGCGCAGTTCTCATTTTCGGCAGGGAGGCGACGAGGGGCGCAAGGTAAGTCTATGGACGCGTGCACGCGTATGCAGACACCGCTGTATCGGAGCGACAGAGCAGTCAGCGCTGGATCGGAGAGCCGCCGCACCGCTGGAGAGAAGGCTGAAAACATCAGGAAAGAAGAGGAAGATTGGAAAAAGAGACATCATTTAAGGTAGGTGCTAACATTAACATTGGGGGAGGGAAAAATGTTTTTGCCTTTAATGTCACTTTAAATACCTCAGTAACATTGGTGGTCAGTGATAATACCTCCGTTACATTGGTGGTCAGAGATAATACCTCCGTTACATTGGTGGTCAGAGATAATACCTCCGTTACATTGGTGGTCAGAGATAATACCTCCGTTACATTGGTGGTCAGAGATAATACCTCTTAACTGCTAGCAAGCAGTAGATATATGCAATCAGTTTTTTTTTTTAAAAACCTCCTCAAACAGCAGTTCAGACTTACCCTGTGTTCTATGCGCGGTCCGGTGCGAAAATTAGAAATTTCTCGAGCGGCCGCAAAGGATCTTGGGGCGCGCGAATGCGCAGTTCTCATTTTCGGCAGGGAGGCGACGAGGGGCGCAAGGTAAGTCTATGGACGCGTGCACGCGTATGCAGACACCGCTGTATCGGAGCGACAGAGCAGTCAGCGCTGGATCGGAGAGCCGCCGCACCGCTGGAGAGAAGGCTGAAAACATCAGGAAAGAAGAGGAAGATTGGAAAAAGAGACATCATTTAAGGTAGGTGCTAACATTAACATTGGGGGAGGGAAAAATGTTTTTGCCTTTAATGTCACTTTAAATACCTCAGTAACATTGGTGGTCAGTGATAATACCTCCGTTACATTGGTGGTCAGAGATAATACCTCCGTTACATTGGTGGTCAGAGATAATACCTCCGTTACATTGGTGGTCAGAGATAATACCTCTGTTACATTGGTGTTCAGTTTAAATACCTCTTTTACATTGGAGGTCAGTGTAAATACCTCTGCTACAATGGTGGACACTGTAAATACATCTCCCTTACATTGGCGGCCATATAAATATCTATTTTACGTTCATGGTCAGTGTACATGTCTCTGTTATAATGGCGGTCAGTGTAAATACCTCTTTTACATTGGGGGTCAGTATAAATACCTCCATTACATCAAAGGTCAGTGTAAATACCTCTTTTACATTGGTAGTGAGTGTACATAGCTGCATGAGCAGAGAACATCATGAGCTGACCACTAATGCAGAGAGGCCACAGATTAGATTTGAAACAAGTCAATGGTTCACATGATGTGAGTTTATTTTAACACGTGTGACTGACACTCATCATTGGCTGCCTAGTAGAGGGCCAGCCATTGCATGTAGTACACATCCTTAGCACCTTTGGCATCTACCCAAGTTTTTATATTCCTGTGTAGAGTTCAAATATTATGCATGCTCCTGAGAAAGCCCCCCCCTTCCCCCCTCCCAAACACTACAGCCTACTTAATGGCCAAAAAATCCAGGGCTGGTTTTCCTTACTAACAGAGGTATGTGCATTGCAAACATGGTTGGCCAACATGAAAATCCTGTAAAAGGTAAACAAGTGAAAAATATGAAATGTTTTACTTTAACAAGCTTGCAATGCTGTGTAGTGCGGCTCCAGGACACAGCAACGTGTGAAGGCAACTTGAGGCTGGTCCCACTCACCACTGAAGTGCAATGAAACTATAAGGCTCTCATCTGTCTCTTTGCAGCAGATCAAATACAATGTTGAAAGCATTATGTAAAAATAAGGCAGCAAAAGCGTTCTGAATGTGGCAGTGAAGGCGCTGGCAACATAAAAAATAAACTGAAATGCTAACCTTAGAGAGTGACAACACAATCAACAAACATGCCTTTTATATATCTGATTGTCATTAAATATTACTGCACCAACAGCAGAGACAATGTATATGGAATTCTAATCCAGTATGGACCAATATTCATGTATCATGTGATGGTTTATAGTACCTTGGACTCCCAGTCTCTCAGATCGTCATGTTATGTGTTTATCACCTTTATCCCCATTTCTTCTCAAAGTTCTTTTGTATACAAATGTTTAATGTAAAGTGACAGTAAACTCAGGAGATAAATCTTAAAAATACATCCAAGTACCTTCACTATGTAACAAAAATGTCTCTTATTTGTGTATCACTCGGCTGTAGATCCTCAAATGGTGCTGACACTGTCCTTCCTTCTGGAGGGGGGCTACTTTTGTTCCCCATGGTCCCTGTGAGTGTTGTAAAGTAGTCACCGCTCCAAGCTCACTCCCGTGATGGACTACAATCTAAATACAAATTAAACTAAACGTGAGATTGTAGTCCATCACAGGAGCGAGCTTGAAGTGGTGGCTACTTTACAAGACACACAGGAACCATGGGGAACAAAAGTAGCAGGGGTGGAACTACCGCCGGTGCATCCGCTGCGCCCCCCCCCGGGCCCAAGGCTAAGGGGGCCCACTGACGGGCAGATTGAGCTGCAGTGGCATTTGGCAGGCCGAGCAGCACAGAGGCTCTGGATCCGTCCATCTGCTCGGCTGCTGCTGTCCTCCCACTTCCAGTGCTGTTGCTGGGAGCGCTGTGGGGGCCCCGTAAATCGCCTGCAATGTATCTGCCTGAATACAATGCAGGCGGTTTACAGGACACACCGCCGGATCACCCCTCTCCGGTGTCCGGCTCTTGCAGCATTATGTTGTGCAAGGTAAGACACAGTTGGGGAGGGGGAAGGGGAAGAAACCAGAAACTGCACACTGTGTGCTATTTGGTTTAATTAGAAAATGGATTATAATTACAGTGTAATGTTCCCTATTAGAACTTATTTCTCTATCCCAGTCTGTTGGATGAAATATTGCAGTCCTGAGTCCTGTGCGTTTGAGTCCAGTGCGTCCCTGAGTCCAGTGCGTCCCTGAGTCCAGTGCGTCCCTGAGTCTAGTGCGTCCCTGAGTTCAGTGCATCCGATTCCAGTGCGTCCCCGAGTCCAGTGCGTCACCGAGTCCAGTGCGTCCCCGAGTCCAGTGCGTCAGAGTCCAGTGCGTCCGAGTCCAGCACATCCCTGAGTCCGAGTCCAGTGCGTCTCGGAGTCCAGTGCTTCCCCGAGTCCAGTGCGTCCGAGTCCAGTGCGTCCGAGTCCAGCGCATCCCTGAGCCCAGAGTCCAGCACGTCCCTGAGTCCAGCGCGTCCCTGAGTCCAGTGCGTCCCTGAGTACAGTGCGTCTCCGAGTCCAGTGCGTCCCCTACCTTATGAGAACTGGAGTGGATCCTCAGCCTGGGGTCCAGTGTGGGCTGCTGTGATGTGACAGAGCTCCATCCATATGTGCATTGCTGGTACAGCTCCCTTGCACACCCTGTAGAGGTTCCGGGAGCCAGAATGTGACATCATTTCAGTTCAGGCACCTCTATAGGACACGTGAGGGAGCTGTAAGCAATTCATATATGGATGCATAACTTAAAGGAGAACTATGGGGTTAAGGCTTTTTCCCATAGTTCTCCTTAGGGTAACGGGAGGACACAAACTAGCGTCCTCCCGTCACCCTAGGCTCAGTTTCCCGCGAGCTACAGCTCGCGGTATACTGAGACGCCGCAGCTGAACCGGATCCCGACATTTGTGCCGGGATCCGCCCAGCTGCGTGAGTGACAGCTGGTTCTGCCTATCTAGAGGCAGAGCCAGCTGTACCCGCCCCCTCCCACGTCCGTTCCGCCAGTCAGCGCTGGCAGATCGTAGCGGGGAGGGGGGAATCCAGCCCCTCCCCTGTTACGGCAGAGAGCTCTGACAGGATCGAGTGGTGAGCGAACGCCGGTATGTGTTCGCTCACTTCCCGATCTACTGAGCCGACCTGTGACAGTCTCATTGTCACAGGTCAGCTAGAACTATGAGGTGAGTGAAAAGCACTCACCTCATAGTTCTCCTTTAAGTTAGCCAATAAAGGATTTCATTAAAAAAATCTGTGTTTAAAATTTGGTTTTTTTTAGGTGCTTAGTGACAAAGCCAAGAATTACTTCTGATTTGTAACAAAAACATCTTCATATCATGATTAAAAACATATATAAAAAAACATAATTGTAGTAGTTGAAAACATCCTGAATGTCTTTCCTTATGGTGTACAAGGGTATTTGCACCTCCAAATACCACTCCAAAACATGGTTCCAAAATAACAAAATAAGAAGGAAAACCCTACGATGTGTTTTTTCAGTCACTTAGTTTGAGGTTGCCTCTTCTTAAAATGATTGGAGTGGTTATAATTCAACGTATTTCCCTCTTCATGCGCTTCTTCAGGAATTCTACTTTGGGAGGATATGTGAAGTAGCCATAAAGAGAATTACATATAACTACTATGCTGCGCTAGGCTCAAGGGTGTCCTTACGTGTATCCTTTATATGTGATTGCGATGAATAAAAATATCTGCAAGGGTATCCATATAGATAGATATTTTTACTGATCGCAATCACATATAAAGGATACACGTAAGGACACCCTTGGGCCTAGCGCAATATAGTAGTTATATGTTTTATTAGGTGTTTCACTGAGGTTTTGTTGCAGCTGGTCACGTTCACACACACTTAAATCCTAGCACAGCCTTCATTGCTAATAACAGATAGATTATTGTTATTATACATTATTTATATAGCGCCAACAGTTTGCGCAGCGCTTAACAATATAAGGAAGACATTACAACCACAATACAATTCAAGACAAGATGGTAAGGAGGGCCCTGCCCGTGAGGGCTTACAATCTAAAAGGGAGGGGGAGGTGATACATGAGGAGGGAGCTGTGTGGGGATGAATTGTTTGAGAACCTGATGGTTCAGTGGTTAGGTTGAGGTGGGATAGGCTTCCCTGAAGAGATGAGTCTTAAGGGATCGCCTAAAGGCAGTCAGAGTGGGAGATAGTCGGACAGGTTGGGGTAAAGCGTTTCATAGGATGGGAGAGACTCTAGAGAAGTCCTGGAGGCGAGCATGGGAGGAGTTGATGAAGGAGCTGGAAAGGAGGAGGTCTTTTGAAGAGGGAGGGGATGGTTAGGGTGATACTTTGAGACAAGGTTTGGGATATATCCGGGGGCAGAGTTGTGGATAGATTTGTAAGTGGTTGTTAATATTTTGAATTTTATCCTTTGGGCTATTGCAAGCCAGTGCAGGGATCGGCAGAGTGGGGTGGAGGATGGAAGCCAGTGTAGGGATTGGCAGAGGGGGGCAGAGGATGGAAGCCAGTGTAGGGATTGACAGAGGGGGGTTGCAGACACTGAACGGTTGGTTAGGTGGATGAGTCTAGCAGCTGCATTCATGATAGACTGAAGGGGGAGGAGCCTGTAAATTGAGTCCAGGGCAAATATTGCTTGTAGCATGGGGTTCCTTCTTTTGAGATGTTTGATAGATTGGAGATTATTTTTCTTGGTCTAGGAGGGGACCTTAGAAATATCCTGCTGGTTCCTGGATTGGACACAGTGGCTCCTGATTTCTAAATGAATTTGTTCACCCAAAATTATTTTCTTTAGTATAGAGTAGGGAAAGGTTTTTATGTTGTCTTGGTCCCCACAAGAGTGATTTCTCCTCAAGTCACATCCCCTCCACCACTGGCACTGGAAGGAAGTGAGGGGTAATGTTCACAACAAGGACATGGAGTACAATTAAAAAACAGTGGTTCTAACTCTTCCACTTTCTCTACTGAATGAAGTGCTCTTAATACTGTCTGTATCTCTGTTAGAGAGATTTTCCCTTGTGTTGGTGACCACCCTCATTGGAACAGAAAGTGAGGCGAGTGCTCCTCAATGGAGACAGACAATGTTAAAAACCCAACAGGGGTTATACACCTTACCCTCACTTGATTAAACGTTAAAAAAAAAGTTTTGTAGGGACATTCACTAAGTTCTTCTTCTTTTGTGCTAATTCCTTGGTTCTCAACTGGTCAGTCGTGACCCAAAAGTGGGTCGCGACTAGGGTTGCACAGATACCAAGTACAGTACTCGGTACAAGTACGAGTACATGTACCGATACTTTTGAGCTCCAAGACTACACTAGAGAAAAATTCAAAAGTTAGGAGGCAGCTGTCATTTGTAAGGAGCACACGGAGCTCCTGGGATTTGTACATCTCTGTTTTCATGTATGATTTTGTTTTTATAAATATGAATAAAGGGATGCACAGATACCAGTTTTTCGAGTACGAGTACTGGTACTTGCCGAGTACTTACAAGTACTGATACATTTTTGTTTATTGTCATGTGACAGTTTTTCTAAAACAATACAGACTAATGATTTCAGGACATTGATGGAGCGCCAGAGCCCGGTCCCAGCTGCAACCGCTGCAACCCTGGTAGTTCTCGTGAAAATGCCAAGTATCTGCACTGGTACTCGAAAAGTATCTGTGCATCCCTAGTCACGACCCCAATTTCAGTGGATAATATGACAGATATCACCAGCACACCGAGTTCCTTCAAGGATAATCAATCGTGGATGACGATATCATTGCTATGCCTGATGAAGAGACCCTGTGCAGCCCCGAAAGCGCTTGTGTTTTTGACATGCGTTTTCAATAAATTCACGATTGATTATCCTTGAAGGAACTCGGTGTGCTGGTGATATCTCTCATATTATGTGCAATTGGCGGCGCCATCCGCAGTCATTCCAAGCACCCCTTCCCTGATCACGGGACTTTCCGGTAAGGAGTGCAACAAGCGTTTTCTATCATATTCCCATGTTCAGTGGGTCGTCACATGCCTTCCGCTTATCTAGGTGAGAGACTCCTCAGCCTCCCCCTAGCGCAGCACCGTCAATACTCGTGCCGAGCAGCCATTCAAAATATGCTGATTGGCCCTGCGTGTCAGCTTGAGGTGCGGTGGGTCAGGCTGGAAGTATGGCCAAAAGGGAGCTTCATCCATACGTGCAAGGGAGCTTACAGCTCCCACATGTGCCCTGTAAAGGGCGCGCAAGGGAGCTGTACAAACAACGCAGATATAGATGGAGCTCCGTCACAGCACAGCAGCCCACACTGGACCCCAAGCTGAGGATCCACTCCAGTTCTCACAATGTAGGGAGACTGAGTGGATCCCAATAAAAAAGAAAAATAGTATTTTCTTTTTTGTGTGTGTGAGAATGTCTGTGGTTGTGTGTGTCAGTGTTTTTGAGGGTCCGTTCAAACTAGTGCAGTGCGTTAATCACTCAGTCACCTGCGATTAATGCTCTGTACCACGCAATCGCACCTACCTAAACACCCGGTACTGCAATGCCGCGCATTCTATTGCAGTGCGACTTGGGTCGCGAGTAAAGGACAAATGTGGGTCCTGAGGTTACACAGGTTGAGAACCGCTGCTCTAATCCTTTCCCGAGCCTCAAGCTGTTTATAACCTTCTACTGAACAAAGCTGTAACCCCCTGCTAGCAACCTACAAAAGGTGTGGGCACAACTCTTTGCTGAGTGCCGAGGTTAATTCATGTAAAAATGTGTTTTTAAGCCTCGTTTGTTGGTTGGGTTCACCTTGTAACATGTATAAAATATTCCAGTCCAGGTACAGAGCCACATGACTGTTTAGAGCTCCAGCCGATATCCATGCATTGTATGCATTATAAAGGATTTTCTTCTGAAAACAACCAACAATTTAGAACATTTGGTTGGAAAAGAAAAAGCAGAAGTCATGTCTGGAAAAGTTCCACGGGAATTATTTTTAATGATTTCTATCTTGCTTTAAATAATACATTAAAGTGTTGTTCTTCATAAACAAGACAAACATTTCTTTGTGTACTGAAAACTTGTAATGAATTTTATGGATCTTTCAGTATTGTGCAACTTTTGGCAACATAGACGTAACAGAACATTTAAGTCATATAAAACAATGGTTTGGATATTGGCAGTTTATGCTGCAAAATGTAAATGTAATTATAGGATAATAGCGAGGAGATAAAAAAGCTCAAGGAGTCGGAACTTTACAATAAAATAGAGTGACGAATGACTATGTTAGACTTTGGGTTTGTATGGAGGGGAGGGAGGTGGATTTGTATAGGGCAGGGATGTGGGGTTGGAGGGGAGGTTGGACAGAAAGGGATGGGGGAGAAGGAGAAAAGAAGAGAGAGAGAAAAAAAAGGGGGAACTGGGAGGGTTGGCAGGGAAGAGTGTGGCGCCCTATTGTCCTTGTGCCTACCACAGTCAATGATATATTTAACAGTCAAATATCTAAATCTGCTGGTGAATAGTTACAGGTTTTTTTATTCTCCCCTTGTGCCCCCTCACCAGTGGCGTCACAAGGGGGGTACGGCCCGCACCCAGGTGCCACCATTGGGGGGGTGACACAAAATGTCTGACAGTCATTTTGGTGTCACCCCCTATGAAAAGTCGGGCACTCGGTCACGGACCGAGAGCCCGACAGTGTCAGGAGAGAGGAGGGCACCCGGTGGCATACCTTATCCCGCCAGGTGAACGTCCCCTCCCCTCTCTGCCGGCGTCCATCACCAAGATGGCCGCTGACAGGCGTCAGTAAGACGACCACGCATGCGCATCGTCACCCGTTCTCCGCTCTGGGTGACACCCAGCATCGGGACGGCCCAGCATCGGCCCCTCATCCCACTGCCTGAAATCAAATTGCTCTAATAACATAATAGTACATCAAATGCTTAAAGAAGATCTAAATACAAAATCAAAAATGTAATACATTGCAGCTTTTCAACTCTAGGATGTGGCGGCTGCATTAGTTTCCTTTCCTCAAACTTTATTTTTTTTTTTTCTAATTTGCACCTTGTTAAGTCTATTATTTTTCAACTTCCTTTAGAAGAGCAAGCTGTCCAGCAGAGGTGGCAGACAGAGGGTTGAGACAAACCATTTGACACTGACAGGGGTGATTAGTATTTGTCAGCTTTTATTCATTTATGTAAAACCTTTATACCAAAAGGAAAAATAAGTTGTTGCTGTAACTGTTTAAAAAGTGTTAGCTGGAGTTTAGATTTAATTTGTTAGTCAAGTCCATCTAAATCTGCGGGTGCATGTGACACCACGCTCTCCACAGGGTCACAATGCTGCTGTCCAAGGGTGGCTCCGTTGCTCCTCTATAGAGCGGAGCCACCCTAAGACAGGAAGTGTGTTACTGGTTATATGAAAATATAAGAGAAATATTATGCAGCTACTAGGATTGCTGAGCTGCAATTAGGGATATACCGATACTAGTACCGGTGCCGATACTGAGTATTTTGGCGAGTACTCGTACTCGCCCAAATGCTCCCGATACTTATTTCGATACCGGAACTTCCGGTATCAGGAAGCCGGGCGGCGAGTCATTACACGGTGCCCAGCTTCCTGAATGGCGCAGAAAGCCAGCTCCATGCTCCCTCGTCACTCAATCTGAATACTTATTCAGATTCCGGAACTTCCAGTATCAGGAAGCCGGGTAGCAAGTAATTACACACCGCCCAGCTGCCTGATTGGCCAGAAAGCCAGGCTCAATGCTTGGAGCTGGCTTCCTGGCCAATCAGGAAGCTGGATGGCGTGAAATGACTCACCACCCGGCTTCCTGATTGGTCACAAGGGAGCATGGAGCCGGCTAATCAGGAACCCGGGTGGCGAATCATTACACGCTGCCCGGCTTCCTTAAGGGGACTTCCAGTATTGGTATTCGGCGAGTACCCAAAAAAAAAATATCGGTACTCGTACTCAATACCAAAATTAACAGTATTGGTACATCCCTGGCTGCAACTTATCACATTTTTATTTTTGGGTTTCGATACTCTTTAAATAAAATACAAATACATGCAATTCACAATGAATCTGAATGCATCCTGCTATTGTTCTTGTTATCAGAGAAGTACCTTTAACCAGTTGACATCCGCGGTGTTAGACCCCCTTCCCATCCAGGCCATTTTTCAGTATTCAGCGCTGCGGTACTTTGACTGACATTTATTCCGTCATGCAGCGCTGTACTGAAATTAATTTTAAACCATTTTTTACGGACAGATAGAGCTTTTTTTTTGGTGGTATTTATTCACCACTGGGGTATTTATTTTTTATTGAATGTGGAAGTGATGTAATACACATCACTTCTGCATTCACAGCCCGCAGCAAGGAGCTGATCTCCCGTCCTCCTCCTCCTGACGCCCTCCGAGCCGATCCCGGGCCGCAGATGGGGCAGCGGATCCCGGGATTCAAGGTGAGGGGTCAGGGGGAGGGCAAAAAAACGGCGGTGGCAGGCGCGCGGAGGGGGCCGAAAAAACTAGCACATATAGACGATCGGCGGGCTATCGAGCCGCCGATCGTCTATATGTGAAACACCCGGTAATGGGGGTTTTTCTTTGTCTGTGTTTTCATTGGTCGGGTCTTTTCTGCCTGTGCGTGCCCGCTAGGGGGCGTGCGCGAGCAGAAAAAAAATGCCGTCTGGAGACTGCAACCCGCCAATGCTGCAGTGCCGTCCGTCCGTTTTTTTACAACGGGCGGACGGCAAGTGGCTAAAGAAGAACTCTGGGGTCAGGGCTTTTCCCCATAGTTCTCCTTAGGGTAACGGGAGGACACAAACTAGCGTCCTCCCGTCACCCTAGGCTCAGTATAGCGTCCTCCCGTCACCCCAGCTCGCTGTATACTGAGACGCTGAAGCGGATCCCGACAATTATGCCGGGATCCGCCCAGCTGCGTGACTGACAGCTGGCTCTGCCTATTTAGAGGCAGAGCCAACTGTACTCGCCCCTCCCCCGTCCGTTCCGCCAGTCAGCGCTGGCGGATCGGAGCGGAGAGGGGGGAATCCAGCCCCTCCCCTGTCACGGCAGAGAACTGTGACAGGATCGAGAAGTGAGCGAACGCCGGTATGTGTTCGCTCACCTCCCGATCTACTGAGCCTTTAGGAAGAACAACGCTGCCATGTATTACTGAAAGCAAGACGCAAGCCATTGAAATGCATTGCGGGGGAACGTGTGCGGGAAGTGACCTCTGCTTTTTATTCCCATCCGAAAGTTCTAATCAGAAGAAAGTATTTTGTAATGCGGCACTTTGTCGGGAGGCTGGAGATCGGCTGGAGAGCTAAAATTCTATCACACGGCTGTGAACTGCGATTGAAATATTTTATGCATGTGCCAAGGTGAACCTAACCAACGAGGCGGCTTAAAAATGTATTTTCACAGCGGTGCTTGTTTACAGATCTATTCAGTAGAAGTGAGGGGCGAACATGAACAGCTTGGCGTCCAGGAAGAGGACACGTAATGAAAATCTAAAGCCAAAACTTTTTTTTAGTTGTGGATAGTTAAGGATCCCCCCCACTTTAAATATATTTGCTCTAACTTCCTGTTATGTCTACAAAACAGGAAGTGAAGTGAAATGGCTAAAACCCCCGTTGGTTTTTTTTTTCGCCACCAGTGCCCCATTGGAGAGATTTCCCTTCACTTCCTGTTCTGTAGACATAACAGGAAGTTAGAACAAATATATTTAAAGTGGGGGGGGAAATCCTTTCTTACATCGGTAGGTTTTTGTATGAAATATTCATATGTAAAATCCGGCTTGCCCGCACAGCGGTTACAATCTAAGGTCCCTATCTCACATGTGTAGTTCAGGCATAATTGTTATATTGCTGGAGCACTACTTCCTGCAAAAGGTTAATTACCAGAATCCGGACTTGTGCGGCAGAGAGACTTATGGGAGTTGTAGTGCTGAGACAAGAAGAGACAATGTTAATGTATACAGGATAAACTACAGCTCCCAGGTGGCTTTAATAACCTGGGGGGAAGTGTGGACTCAACCCTCCCCTGGAGCCCGGCCAGAACGGTTTATAATAGCAAATGGGTGCTGTCGTGACCAGTGGATGGCGCCGCATAAGTCCAAATATACAAGTAGTCACCTGCATACCAGGTCCAAGGTGTCCAAACCCCTTTATTTAGATGCTAAGAATGCATGGTGGCACTAGTGGACAGCAACGTTTCAGAACCACCAGCAGTCTCTTCATCAGGCAAACATAGGGACCATAGAGCAAGAATGGCTTA
>NW_017306760.1:1068815-1082684 GCF_000935625.1 Nanorana parkeri | reverse complement strand
GATTGAGAGAGGAACCTGGTATTGCTACAGATGAGAGATAGCTGTGGACACCGAGAGGTCTGACTTTACTCCTGGACAGTGAACACTGCTGCCGCTGTTGTGGGAGATTTGCCTGCTGCCCCAGAAACAAACACCGCTGCCTCCTCCGAACGTTTGGAGGCTGCTGGACCCGTGCGATTGCTGCTGACAGAGGGAGAGAGAGACCTGCTGCTTCTGCATCAAAACTTCTTCATAAAGTACAAGGAACAGCTGGCTGGAGAGGGAAACGTCCTTCACGCTGGCCAGCGAGGGAACCACCACGCAAGTCTGCCTGCTGCAGGAGCAGTGAGAGGCCAACACTATTGTAAGGGGACACTCTAATGGGAACAACTAATGTAAGGGGGCACCCTGATGGGGATACCTATTGTAAGGGGCATTCTGATTGGGACAATTAATGTAAGGGAGCACTCTGATGGGTACTCCTAATGTATGGGGGCACTTTGATTGGGAACAGTTAATGTAAGGGAGCACTCTGTTGGGAGCCACCAATGGAAGGCGGGCACTCTGGTGATTGGGACACCTAACAAGTAAGAGAACACTCTGATGGGGACAATTAATGTAAGGGAACACTCTGATGGGGACAATTAATGTAAGGGAACACTCTGATGGGGACAATTAATGTAAGGGGGCACTCTGATGGGGAAGACTAATGTAAGGGGGCACTCTGAAGGGAACAATTATTGTAAGGGGGCACTCTGATGGGGACAATTAATGTAAGGGGGCACTCTGATGGGGAACACTAATGTAAGGGGGCACTCTGATGAGGACAATTAATGTAAGGGGGCACTCTGATGAGGACAATTAATGTAAGGGGGCACTCTGATGGGGACGCCTAATGTAAGGGTGATGGGGATGCCTAATGTAAGGTGGCTCTCTGATGCCCTATTACATGTCTCATTTTGCGCCCATATTCTTGTGGTCCATTTCTCCTGTTCCTGTACCTAATTGCCTACCTTGGTAAGGACTGGGACCAATAGGAAGAGTCTGCAGGAGGCAGATCATTGCACCCATGACCCACTGATGGCGGCTGCAATGCTTTCCTGGTCCCAATGTAAATAAATTCTGATTGGCCGTTTCTTCTTTGATGAAAGTGTGATCAGTTGTCATCATCATCACCTTCTATAGAGCTCCTCCCCCTCTGTAATGAATAAACCTGCAGAGTATACATTGTCAGAAACTTTTGGTAAACTCGTCGTCTCCATTTTAAAGTTGAAGGATCAGATGGGGGCTGTGAAATGTTTTCGGGCTTCTTCTCGGTTCTCGGGGGAGAAACTCCTTTCACGACTTGTTAAATCTCACAAACTGTTATTTTATATTCTGCATACTTATCCCCGGCGCTGTAAATCACCGAAATCAAGTTCCTGCAAGCTCCGTTCCATGACATAAATGAGAGGGAAGAATTATGACAGGCAACGGATTTTAATGATGAATTTCATCTCCCGGCTGCTAGAAATTTGAAAAAAGAAACATTTATTTTATTATTCGTATAATTAAAATGACGCCGTTCACGGGAAGGAAAATCACGCGCGCTGATTGTAGTAAACAAGAAGTAAAGTAAGCGCCGTCACAAGGCAGTTATCCAGTTCCCTGTAGAGTTTCTGATACGGTGACAGGTCCTCTTTATGGTGGACAGAACGCACGCTGCTCTTCATGTAGATGTGTACTCAAGATGACAGTCTTCTAAAGCATTGTGTGTCATAAACAATCACTATGGGCTGAGTTTGTTTCATTTTGTTTTTCATGAAATACCTTTTTTTCATCATTTTTTTTTTCATTCTCAGTGCTGCTGATCTCCTGCAGCCTCTTCCAGTCTGCACTTCCTGTCTGCATGCACTCCAGCATCAGCTGCACATCATTGCACTGCATCGCCTTTCTGATAGAGACAACAGTGGGCCATTGCCAGTGCAATGTATGTGCGTTAAGCCACCAGGGGGCGCCTGTGACAAGGTGACAACACAGGAGCACAATTAGGAGACAGCTGTCACCCTATAGCAGGAAGCCCCCGGAAGAAAGAATTTCAGAACAGGATAACCGGGTATTGTTTTTTTGAAAACTTCAAAGTACAAATATTGAAAATACTTTTGACATTACTATAAAGCAGGGGGTAGGCAACCTCGGCCCTCCAGCTGTTTTGGGACTACAAGCCACAGGCATGATGGAATTTGTAGTTTCAGCACAGTGTCGAGGCTGCCTGCCCCTGAATTAAAGGGTTAAAGCTCAAAATAAATCTGTAGTTCGATATTGAATTTCCATAAGTTCTATCCCACTCCTGATAACCTGTAGTGATGGGCGGGACACCCCCGTGTTTGGTTCGTATTCGAACATTCGAACGGCCGAAAAGTTTGACTACGAACTCGAACCTAATGCAAGTCAATAGGGGTCGAACGCTCGAAAATGATTGTCCCCTTTAAGAGGGCTTATATGCAAGTTATTGGCCATAAATGGTGTATGGGGGTCCGGGTACTGGCCTGGGGGACAGGAATCAATGGCAAAAAATACAGTTTTTAAAGGAGCAGTGATTTTAACACAACTTGAAGGGTAAAAAAAAAAATGAAAATCCCTTCAAATATGGTGCCTGGGGGGCCCCCTCAACCTGCCTGTGAAGTGGGGGATCTGTACCATGTATAGAACCTGCTGCAGCAAAACTGACATTTCTAAAACAAATGACATTTTTTTTTCTTCTCTAAAAGTGTGCAGTTCCCCTCCCCAAACAATACCAGACCCTTTAGGTCTGGTAGAAATGTTAGGAGGGACCAATTTAAAAAAAAAAAACTGTGTAGGGTTCCTCCTAAAAGTCATACCAGGCCCTTATGGTGTGGTAGGAATTTTAAGGAGAAACCCCACCCCCAAAAATGATGATCATTATCATCAGGACTGAAAGTGATGTGAAATTTAGAATTCTACAGTTGTTACCACAATTTCCCGTTACTTCATTTTGTGTCTCCAGGACAGGAAGTGGAGGAAAATCCCACCAATGGGACTCATACAGCTGAAACCCTTGCAGGAGTTGTCAGCATTGTAACTGCTATAATGATCTATTGCTGGCTGATTGAAGTCAGCAATACATCACTATTAGAAAAGATCTGCAACTGCACAACTGTACGGGGTATGCGGATCAGTTCTCCACTGACCAGATTCAGACCTTCCATGAAGTGGAGAAAAAAAGGAAAAGGTGAGATTAAAAAAACAGTGTGAAAAGAAATATATATACACACACAGTATCTCACAGAAGTAAGTACACCCCTCACATTTGTGTAAATATTTGATGATATCATGTCATGTGACGACACAGAAGAAATGACACTTGGCTACAATGTAAAGTAGTGAGTGTACAGCTTGCATATCAGTGTACATTTGCTGTCCCCTCAAACTAAAGGTGGCCATACATTTTACAACCATCGTAAGACCTTAGTCTTGCGATGGTTGTAAAGTCATTAAAAAAACGTACGATCTGCCCATCTTGGACAGGCAGATTGTATTCTCGATCATCGCAAGCCCGCCCCCCTGAGGGGCGGGCTTCCGATGACCGCAATGCTGAACGGTCAGTGTGCACGTGCGCACACCGGCCCGTTCGGCATTTGTCTCCCGAGCACCGTTCACACCAGCCGAAAAAGCGTAGGATTTTCGGCTGGTTTTCTAGCGTGCTCCTTAGACAAAAGGCGTGCGACCGTACAGTAGAAACGGTCGCACGTCTTCATTCACACTGCGCGATTCTCGTACGAGAATCGAGCAGTGTATGGGCACCTTAACTCAACACACAGCCATTAATATCTGAACCGCTGGCAACAAAAGTGAGTACACCCCTATGTGAAAATGTCCAAATTGGGCCCAATTAGCCATTTTCCCTCCCCGGTGTCATGTGACTTGTTAGTGTTACAAGGTCTCAGGTGTGAATGGGGAGCAGGTGTGTTAAATTTGGTGTTTTCGCTCTCACTCTCTCATACTGGTCACTGGAAGTTCAACATGGCAACATGGCAAAGAACTCTCTGAGGATCTGAAAAAAATAATGGCCGAGGCTATAAGAAGATTGCCAAGACCCTGAAACTGAGCTGTAGCACGGTGGCCAAGACCATACGGCGGTTTAACGGGACAGGTTCCACTCAGAACAGGCATCGCCATGGTCCACTAAAGAAGTTGAGTGCACGTGCTCAGCGTCATATCCAGAGGTTTTGTTTCCTTGCTTTGTACACATATGATAACAGGTTCTCTTTCAGCCATCCACCTCAGGGATATCAAATTAAAATGAATGGGTATTATACTTCTCAGACGCGTGATGTAGTTTATACTTTGATTGCTCATGCGGGTTTTATTATGTGGAGGAAACCACTCAGAAAGTAAAAGATAGATTTGCATCATCAGTATTCTACTTGGGAAAAAGTAACTCATTTGCCTGTAACCGGACGTTGTGTGGAACGCTCACCTCCCTCTTCACAAGAATTAAGATTGATAGAAATGGATCATGTTTTCAGAAATAGGAAGCTGTGAGATAAATGGCAGAGTGGATGCACTTCAACCTCGGGGGGTCTAAACTCAGAGATTGATTTGTATCTGTTTCTGTGAGACATCTCCTGCGGTTGGACGGCCATTTATATGGATATTTTCTTCTTTTGTTATGATATGGAGATGGATTATTTGTATGTACGTATCTCCTGCATGCCTGCATCTTGTATATCTGCGCATGTATGTCATGTAGCCTGCATACATCTGCTGAAGTGCACATGTAACTAATGATCTCCTTACTTTGTTTCCAGTTCCCAATATAATCTATATATACAGTATGTGAGATGGATGTCTACAATGTAGAAGTGTTTCCTGCCTGAGGAAGAGCTGATCTGAGCTGGAAACTGTAGCTGTGTTTGGAACACTTGAATCCAATACAAATCAAATGTAAGTGCCGCAACCTATCTATCTATCTATCTATCTATCTATCTATCTATCTATCTATCTATCTATCTATCTATCCTGAAAGTGGGGGGGATATAATATATCCCCCCCACTTCCAGGTGTAGTTGTAATATATCCCCCCCCACTTCCAGGTGTCATTGTAATATATCCCCCCCACTTCCAGGTGCTAATGTAATATATCCCTCCCACTTCCAGGTGCTAATGTAATATATCCCTCCACTTCCAGGTGCTAATGTAATATATCCCTCCCACTTCCAGGTGCTAATGTAATATATCCCTCCCACTTCCAGGTGCTAATGTAATATATCCCTCCCACTTCCAGGTGCTAATGTAATATATCCCTCCCACTTCCAGGTGCTAATGTAATATATCCCTCCCACTTCCAGGTGCTAATGTAATATATCCCTCCCACTTCCAGGTGCTAATGTAATATATCCCTCCCACTTCCAGGTGCTAATGTAATATATCCCTCCCACTTCCAGGTGCTAATGTAATATATCCCTCCCACTTCCAGGTGCTAATGTAATATATCCCTCCCACTTCCAGGTGCTAATGTAATATATCCCTCCCACTTCCAGGTGCTAATGTAATATATCCCTCCCACTTCCAGGTGCTAATGTAATATATCCCTCCCACTTCCAGGTGCTAATGTAATATATCCCTCCCACTTCCAGGTGCTAATGTAATATATCCCTCCCACTTCCAGGTGCTAATGTAATATATCCCTCCCACTTCCAGGTGCTAATGTAATATATCCCTCCCACTTCCAGGTGCTAATGTAATATATCCCTCCCACTTCCAGGTGCTAATGTAATATATCCCTCCCACTTCCAGGTGCTAATGTAATATATCCCTCCCACTTCCAGGTGCTAATGTAATATATCCCTCCCACTTCCAGGTGCTAATGTAATATATCCCTCCCACTTCCAGGTGCTAATGTAATATATCCCTCCCACTTCCAGGTGCTAATGTAATATATCCCTCCCACTTCCAGGTGCTAATGTAATATATCCCTCCCACTTCCAGGTGCTAATGTAATATATCCCTCCCACTTCCAGGTGCTAATGTAATATATCCCTCCCACTTCCAGGTGCTAATGTAATATATCCCTCCCACTTCCAGGTGCTAATGTAATATATCCCTCCCACTTCCAGGTGCTAATGTAATATATCCCTCCCACTTCCAGGTGCTAATGTAATATATCCCTCCCACTTCCAGGTGCTAATGTAATATATCCCTCCCACTTCCAGGTGCTAATGTAATATATCCCTCCCACTTCCAGGTGCTAATGTAATATATCCCTCCCACTTCCAGGTGCTAATGTAATATATCCCTCCCACTTCCAGGTGCTAATGTAATATATCCCTCCCACTTCCAGGTGCTAATGTAATATATCCCTCCCACTTCCAGGTGCTAATGTAATATATCCCTCCCACTTCCAGGTGCTAATGTAATATATCCCTCCCACTTCCAGGTGCTAATGTAATATATCCCCCCCACTTCCAGGTGCCATTGTAATATATCCCCCCCACTTCCAGGTGTCATTGTAACCAGATAATCGATGATATGCCCTTCCCCTCTCAGTGGTGAGAATGTTCAGGATGATCGGTATATCTCCTAGAGTGCTGATAATCTTCCACCTCTTCCCCTCGTCCCCGCATCCATCCCCTCCCCCCGGATAGCGGCCGCTGTGCTCCCATTACTGTGGATAGGCGGCTTTGTCCGGCCATTCCTCAGCGCTGACTTTGTGTTCCGGGGTTCAGGTTTTGGCAGCTGGTAAATTTGCTGTCTGTCTGGCAGCATAAGATAGCTTGATGAGCGGATCAATCACAGCGGACGTCTCAGACTCCCCCCGCATTGCACAGAGATCTCCGGCAGAGCCGCAGGACAATAGAACTCAGCCTGGCCTATGACCCGTCTCCGAGAGGAACAAAGGAGCAGCGGAGGAAGATGGACGGAATTACTGCCGATCCTGAGGCTCCGGATTCACCGTGGCTCTCCAGGGTTACATAATGTATTCAAAGAATGATTCCCTCATTATAGAGAAATTCCGGGAGACAAGTGCAATCAATAATGCTGTACAGCAAGTGCTGCAGCTCTGGTAAAGTTTACTTGAATTCTCTCTAACATTAACCTTCAAGTAATAAAAGTTAATATAAAGCAGAGCACCTGTTCTTAGATGTGGCGGCTGCATTCGTTTACATTACAATGTACACCAATACATTACACAGCAATGCAGAATAATATAAAGCCACATACTCTGTGTTGCTCCGGGTTCACGGCCTGATGTCCCCAGGGTCTCAGGAGGGCTGTGCTGGGTTTCACGAGGGGCTGTGCAGACTCTCTTGTGGCCAGTGTGGGCTCTCTGGTGGCAAGTGGGGCTCTTGGGTGCTCAGTGCGGGCTCCGGGCCGTCAGTAGGGGCTCCGGGCCGTCAGTGCGGGCTCCGGGCCGTCAGTAGGGGCTCCGGGCCGTCAGTAGGGGCTCCGGGCTGTCAGTAGGGGCTCTGTGTGGTCTCTGGACAGTCAGTGTGCGCTCTGTGTGGTCAGTAGGGGCTCCTTGCGGTCAGTAGGGGCTCTGTAGGGGGGCCCACCAGGATGACTTGCTGTGGCTTTCCATTCCGGCGGATGCCGGCCGCAATCAGGCAGTGGCTGCCCTCTATATTTAAGCATATTAGAGCAGCAGTTCTCAACCTGTGGGTCGTGACCCCGTCGGGGGTCGAATGACGATTTGCCAGGGGTCGCCTGGGAGTCTCCCGCTATTAGATAGCGGCTCCCGGCCGCCTGAGTGACAAACACTTTCTCCCGGAAAGGTTTACTCTGCTCGATCGAGCAGAGTAAACCTTTCCCTGCGATCGTTTTTTTTTTCTTTTTCTGACATCGGGGGCCGCCGTCAGTCAGGAAAAAAAAACCCACCATAGGAATGCATAGCTAGATTCCTATTGGCTATTTCACTTTGCAATAGCCAATAGTAAACTAGCTATTGCACCCGCCCTCTGCTGTTATTAGAGGGTCACTCTCTCCTCACTAGGGCCCCGAGAGGCCCCAGTGAGTGGCCCTTTTATATGCCTGAATAGAGGGCCGCCGCTGCCTGATTGCGGCCTGTCACTGCCTGAGGTCCTCTATTCAGACACATTAGAGGGCAGCTCTCTGGGGCCTCTCGGGGCCCTAGTGAGGAGAGAGCGACCCTCTAATATGCCTGAATAGAGGGACGCCGCTGCCTGACCGAGGCGATCCGGGTCGGCCGGACCTATTTGCAGGGGCGGGCCTGGAGCGGCAGCTCCACCATCTCCTACGTTAATCCGGCTCTGACCCTAGTACAGAACGTGTGCTAGAACTACAGAACATCGAGCAGCGGTGGGCAACTCCCTCCAGCTGTGCTTTAACTACAAATCCCAGCATGCCTCTGTCTCCGGGAGCCATGCCAGAACTGTCAGTCTTGCAATGCCTCATGGGACTTGTAGTTCCACATCAGCTGGAGGGCCGGAGTTGCCAACCCTGACATAGAGTATGTAAAAAAAAACCACTGTTATTGATGTGTATACATTGTGGTCAGGCATACAGTAACATTTCGGGACCACGTAGGGCCCCTTCATCAGGCATATATCGAGACTACAGAACAACTCCCCATCCCGTCTGCTACATAACATAGGGGAGGTGTTCTGTAGTCCTAAAATGCCGCACTCCACAAGATCTTTACCAGAGGATAAAAGTCTTTATTCACGGAGCAAAATACACACACTACCCATAGCTCCCCTCCTCCATCCTCAACATCTATCCTGTCTGAGGGTGACGACACTCACTCACTGTGCTGTATCTATGGAGAAGCAGTGTTGTCACCCTAGGACAGGAAGTTTGCCAGGACTACAGAGCACATTCCCTTCCCATCTTTTCCATAACAGGGGGGACATAAGACACTTCCTGTCCCAGGATGAATATGCTTACTCACTGTACTGATTCTGTGGAGGAGCAGTGTTGTCACCCTAGGACAGGAAGTGTGCTCGGACTACAGAACACATCTCCATCCCATCTTCTCCATAACTTAAGGAGGAGGTGTTGTGTAGTTCAGAGAGAACTGGAAAATGCTGATAACATTGTCTGAGAGTTTAGCTCACATGATGGTTTGCAAAATACATGGAGGTCAACTGCAAGCCAGAGGGAGGTCAGTTGCAAGTCAGAAGGAGGGCAACTACAGATCAGAAGGTCAACTGCAGGCCAGAGGGAGGTCAAATGCAGGTTGGAAGGAGGTCAGTTGCAGGTCAGGAGGTCAATTGTAGGACAGAAGGTCAGGATCAGGTCGTAAGGAGGTCAATTGCAGGGCAGAAGGTGGTCAGCTACAGGACAAAAGAAGGTCAGGTCGGAAGGAGGGGAGGTCAACTGCAGGTCAGAAGGTCACCTACATGTCAAAAGGAGGTCAGAAGGTAACCTGCAGGTCAGGATGAGATCAGAAGGTCACCTGCAGGTCAGGATGATGTCAGGTCACCTGCAGGTCAGGATGAGATCAGAAGGTCACCTGCAGGTCAGGATGATGTCAGAAGGTCACCTGCAGGTCAGGATGAGGTCAGAAGGTCAACCCCAGGTCAGAAAGATGTAATCTGCAGGTCAGAAGAAGCTCTCAATGAATTCTGAATGATCTCAGAAGCGCCTCAAACTGACGTCAAACAAATGCCACCAGCACGCGCCCAGAGTCCGGTGACATGAATACATTGCGTGTTTCCGAGGTGAGTCAGCCTGACATCCATCCCCCAGCAGTGTAACACATTCACTTGCTGAGACATTACATTAGTCTTCTCTGTGAATGTGATCCGCTCCCGGGTATAATAGGGATCTCCGGCCTCTTTATACTTTAAATGAACACAAAATGGTCTGGTCACTGAATATTTCCATGATCTGAAACCAGAACCAGGATTTCTTCAAAGACTTCCCATCATCAGGTTTTATACCGAGGAGAGAGCGCCACCTAGGGGAAGAAGAATCAAACTGCAAAATGAGATTTTAGTGATTTGGACTGACGGGGGTTGTGTATAAAATGATGAATGCTGATGGATCATCTGCTTTGTAGCTGGCGGTTCATCACTCTCCTGCCAGCATCTTTAAAAAATCAACAACCTTTTTTCAGTTTTGGAGTGGACTGATCCTTTAACTGCAACAACTCCGCAGCACCGGATGCTCTGGAGTTGTTGCAGTTAAAAAGTCAGACCACCCCACTACAGCATTACATTATATAGTACACTATATTGCCAAAAGTATTGGGACGCCGGCCTTTACACGCACATGAACTTTAATGGCATCCCAGTCTTAGTCCGTAGGGTTAAATTTTGAGTTGGCTCCGCCCTTTGCAGCTATAACAGCTTCAACTCTTCTGGGAAGGCGTCCACAAGGTTTAGGAGTGTGTCTATGGGAATGTTGCACCATTTGTGAGGTCAGGTACTGATGTTGGAGGAGAAGGCCGGGCTCGCAGTCTCCGCTCTAATTCATCCCAAAGGTGTTCTATCGGGTTGAGGTCAGGACTCTGTGCGGCCAGTCACGTTCCTCCACCCCAAACTCCCTCATCCATGTCTTTATGGACCTTGCTTTGTGCACTGGTGCGCAGTCATGTTGGAACAGGAAGGGGCCGTCACCAAACTGTCCCCACAAAGTTGGGAGCATGAAATTGTCCAAAATGTCTTGGTATGCTGATGTCTTAGAGTTCCCTTCACTGGAACCAAGGGGCCAAGCCCAATCCCTGAAAAAAAGTCAGGCAAGTACCGTTCTCCTGGCAACCGCCAAACCCAGACACGTCCATCGGATTGCCAGACAGAGAAGCGTGATTGGTCACTCCAGAGAACACGTCTCCACTTCTCTAGAGTCCAGTGGCGGCGCGCTTTACACCACAGCATCACACGCTTTGCATTGCACTTGGTGATGTAAGGCTTGGCTGCAGCTGCTCGGCCATGGAAACCCATTCCATGAAGCTCTCTGTTGTTGTGCCAATCTGAAGGCCACATGAAGTTTGGAGGTCTGTAGCTATTGACTCTGCAGACAGTTGGCGACTTCTGCGCACTGTGCGCTTCAGCATGCGCTGACCCCGCTCTGTCATTTTACGTGGCCTACCACTTCGTGGCTGAGTTGCTGTTGTTCCCGGTTGCTTCCACTTTGTTATAATGCCGCTAACAGGTGACCGCGGAATATTTATTAGCCAGGAAATGTCACGGAAGACCTGAATCCAATGATTTGGAGGGGCGTCCCAATACTTTTGGCAATATAGTGTATCTGCTATTAATAAATAAAATAAAAAAAACTTAAATTAGGATTGTATTTAATGAATACCAAATTAAATAAATATATATTGGTACATAAAAAACCAACGCAACTACATGATCACAGTGTCAATTATCAATATTGTAACTAAAATACCTATAAAAATGATTTGTTTTATACTAAATGTAAGAGATTATTATCATTCATACAAATGTATGACACTCATCACTTATATTTAGTTTTTTAAAAACTCTTGTATTGTTTGTGTATATGTATTTTAGTTACAATATTTATAGTAAATAACTCTGCGATCACGTAGCTGTGCTTATATTTTTTTTACATTTATTTTACAGTGTTTTTACAGTTACAATGAGCAGCATTTACAGGCTTCATATATCAGATTATATCACAGTGGGGGGTTTATTAAATACTGTGGAGTTTGAAGGAGAATATTTAGACTTTGTTGAACACGGGCTCTGGTTGAGCAGAGTGATCACATTATATACCCCATGGAGCGCTCTGATATCCCAACATTGTCAAGCGAGCAGCCTATTTCTACACGACACAGACTACAGGCGGCACCCCTAAACACCTCACTTCCCTTAGATATAAGAGATATTATCGTGGTATCATTTACTGACCAAACACATTGAGGTCTAATTATGAACCAATCGCAGAGCCGATCGGCCTGCAAATCTCTGTGAACGTTCGTTCTGTGCGAATAGAAGCAAAATCAAACATTCTGAGTATATTTTCTATTCAGGTCAAATGTTATATATGGGAAATAGACATGGAGCTCCGCAAACAAAATATGTTTCGTTTAAAGTGACATTAAAGTCAAAGTTTTTTCCCCCATTCCCAATCCTGTTGTAGGGACTTACCTTAAATCAGGGGTGCCCATAATTTTCTGTGTTGAGATCTACTTTTCAAATGACGAGCTACAGGAGATCTACCAACGCAAAAAAAACCTCCTTGCTCTCTCTCCTGGCTGTCTCTCCTTGCTGTCTCTCCTGGCTGTCTCTCCTCTCTCTCCTGGCTGTCTCTCCTCTCTCTCCTGGCCGTCCCTCCTTGCTCTCTCTCTTGGCTGTCTCTCCTTGCTCTCCTGGCTGTCTCTCCTCTCCTAGCTGTCATTCCTCATTTTCTCTCCTGGCTGTCTCTCCTTGCTCTCTCCCCTGGCTGTCTCTCGATTGTTCTCTCTCCTGGCTGTCTCTCCTTGTTCTCTCTCTTGGCTGTCTCTCCTTGTTCTCTCTCTTGGCTGTCTCTCCTTGTTCTCTCTCTTGGCTGTCTCTCCTTGTTCTCTCCCCTGGCTGTCTCTCCTTGTTCTCTCCCCTGGCTGTCTCTCCTTGTTCTCTCTCCTGGCTGTCTCTCCCTGCTCTCCTGGCTCACCTTGCTGTATTTTGCAAACAGTGCAGTGCAACAGGCTGTGTAAACTAATATTCTTTGATGTAATCATAGCACTTCAACCACCAGTATCCACCAGAAAGGGAGCTCGGCTCAGCAGACTCGGGCTAATAGGTAATCATGTGTGCACAGCTAAATGAATATACCAAAATGAAATAAAGGGGCCGCCATTCACACCCTTCCTGATCTACCAGCATCAGCTTTGAGAGCTACTGGTAGATCAGCATCTACCCAATGGGCACCCCTGCACTAAAGTGACATTACACCCTCAGATTTTTTTAACATAAACCAATACTGTAATGTGCGCCTTACTGTAATCCATGGTTGTTTCCCTTCTCTTTGCTGCTCTTCCTTTTAAATCTGTATCTCTTCTCATGCTGGGCAGAACTTCTGTTTTGCAGCAGACTGCCTTGTCTCTGGAATGGATACACAGTGTCTGTGTGTAGGTTCACAGCCTGAGCCAGCACTACAGGAAGAGGCACTCAGCTGTAAAGGGAAGTTCTCCCCCAGCATGAGAAGAGATACAGATTTAGACGGAAGAGCAGCAAAGAGAAGGAAACAACCATGGATTACAGTAAGGCGCACATTACAGTATTGGTTTATGTTAAAAAAATCTGAGGGTGTAATGTCATTTTATGGTTTATGTTAAAAAAATCTGAGGGTTTAATGTCACTTTAAATGATGTCTCTTGATTCGATCATCTTCTTTCCTGTAGCTTTTCAGATGTCCCTCCAGACATGGTGCGGGTCGCCGGTCCAGCGCTGACTCCTCTGTCCTCCTAGCCTCTGACATCCCACGGTGTCTGTGCGGGTGCACGCTGCTCCATAGACTTACCTTGTGTCTCTCCTCGTCTCCCGGCCGAACATCTGAACTGCGCATGCACCCGCCCCAGGATCCTTTGCGGCCACCCGAGAATCTTCAGATGATCGGATGGGAGCGCGCTGTGAAGACGCGGGTAAGTTTAAACCCTTTTTAAAAGGTTTTTTTGTTGTTGATGTTTTTGCATATATTATTATGATACAGGATTTATATAGTGCCAACAGTTTGCGCAGCACTTTACAATATATATACCGCTTGCTAGCAGTATATACAGTGGGGCAAAAAAGTATTTAGTCAGCCACCAATTGTGCAAGTTCTCCCACTTAAAAAGATGAGAGAGACCTGTAATTGGCATCATAGGTAGACCTCAACTATGAGAGACAAAATGAGAAAACAAATCCAGACAAATCACATCGGCTGATTTGGAACCAATTTATTTGCAAATTATGGTGGAAAATAAGTATTTGG
>NW_017306760.1:1041887-1066920 GCF_000935625.1 Nanorana parkeri | reverse complement strand
GTTGTTTCCCTTCTCTTTGCTGCTCTTCCTTTTAAATCTGTATCTCTTCTCATGCTGGGCAGAACTTCTGTTTTGCAGCAGACTGCCTTGTCTCTGGAATGGATACACAGTGTCTGTGTGTAGGTTCACAGCCTGAGCCAGCACTACAGGAAGAGGCACTCAGCTGTAAAGGGAAGTTCTCCCCCAGCATGAGAAGAGATACAGATTTAGACGGAAGAGCAGCAAAGAGAAGGAAACAACCATGGATTACAGTAAGGCGCACATTACAGTATTGGTTTATGTTAAAAAAATCTGAGGGTGTAATGTCATTTTATGGTTTATGTTAAAAAAATCTGAGGGTTTAATGTCACTTTAAATGATGTCTCTTGATTCGATCATCTTCTTTCCTGTAGCTTTTCAGATGTCCCTCCAGACATGGTGCGGGTCGCCGGTCCAGCGCTGACTCCTCTGTCCTCCTAGCCTCTGACATCCCACGGTGTCTGTGCGGGTGCACGCTGCTCCATAGACTTACCTTGTGTCTCTCCTCGTCTCCCGGCCGAACATCTGAACTGCGCATGCACCCGCCCCAGGATCCTTTGCGGCCACCCGAGAATCTTCAGATGATCGGATGGGAGCGCGCTGTGAAGACGCGGGTAAGTTTAAACCCTTTTTAAAAGGTTTTTTTGTTGTTGATGTTTTTGCATATATTATTATGATACAGGATTTATATAGTGCCAACAGTTTGCGCAGCACTTTACAATATATATACCGCTTGCTAGCAGTATATACAGTGGGGCAAAAAAGTATTTAGTCAGCCACCAATTGTGCAAGTTCTCCCACTTAAAAAGATGAGAGAGACCTGTAATTGGCATCATAGGTAGACCTCAACTATGAGAGACAAAATGAGAAAACAAATCCAGACAAATCACATCGGCTGATTTGGAACCAATTTATTTGCAAATTATGGTGGAAAATAAGTATTTGGTCAATATCAAAAGGTCATCTCAATACTTTGTTATATATCCTTTGTTGGCAATGACAGAGGTCAAACGTGTCCTGTATGTCTTCACAAGGTTGGCACACACTGTTGCTGGTATGTTGGCCCATTCCTCCATGCAGATCTCCTCTAGAGCAGTGATGTTTTGGGGCTGTCGCTGGGCAACACGGACTTTCAACTCCCTCCCAAGATTTTCTATGGGGTTGAGATCTGGAGACTGGCTAGGCCACTCCGGGACCTTGAAATGCTTCTTACAAAGCCACTCCTTCGTTGCCCGGGTGGTATGTTTGGGATCATTGTCATGTTGAAAGACCCAGCCACGTTTCATCTTCAATGCCCTTGCTGATGGAAGGAGGTTTGCACTCAAAATCTCAGGATACATGGCCCCATTCATTCTGTCCTGTACACGGATCAGTCGTCCTGGTCCCTTTGCAGAGAAACAGCCCCAAAGCATGATGTTGCCACCCCCATGCTTCACAGTAGGTATGGTGTTCTTTGGATGCAACTTAGCATTCTCTCTCCTCCAAACACGACGAGTTGCGTTTCTACCAAATAGTTCTATTTTGGTTTCATCTGACCATATGACATTCTCCCAATCCTCTTCTGGATCATCCAAATGCTCTCTAGCAAACTTCAGACGGGCCCGGACATTTCCTGGCTTAAGCAGGGGGACACGTCTGGCACTGCAGGATCTGAGTCCCTAGCGGCGTAGTGTGTTACTGATGGTAGCCTTTGTTACGTTGGTCCCAGCTCTCTGCAGGTCATTCACTAGGTCCCCCCGTGTGGTCCTGGGATTTTTGCTCATCGTTCTTGTGATCATTTTGACCCCACGGGGTGAGATCTTGCGTGGAGCCCCAGATCGAGGGAGATTATCAGTGGTCTTGTATGTCTTCCATTTTCTAATTATTGCTCCCACAGTTGATTTGTTCACACCAAGCTGCTTGCCTATTGCAGATTCAGTCTTCCCATCCTGGTGCAGGTCTACAATTTTGTTTCTGGTGTCCTTTGACAGCTCTTTGGTCTTCACCATAGTGGAGTTTGGAGTGTGACTGTTTGAGGTTGTGGACAGGTGTCTTTTATACTGATAACAAGTTCAAACAGGTGCCATTGATACAGGTAATGAGTGCAGGACAGAGGAGCCTCTTAAAGAAGAAGGTACAGGTCTGTGAGAGCCAGAACTCTTGCTTGTTTGTAGGTGACCAAATACTTATTTTCCACCATAATTTGCAAATAAATTTGTTCCAAATCAGCCGATGTGATTTGTCTGGATTTGTTTTCTCATTTTGTCTCTCATAGTTGAGGTCTACCTATGATGCCAATTACAGGTCTCTCTCATCTTTTTAAGTGGGAGAACTTGCACAATTGGTGGCTGACTAAATACTTTTTTGCCCCACTGTATATATATGCAAAAAAAACCGCTGAGGGTTTAATAACCCTTTTAGTTTATTGATTTAGATTTAAACAATTTTTTTTTTCATTTTTCGGATCTGAAATTCGATTTGGTTCAATATTCGTTGTTTGGATTTTGGATCCATTCCGATTTTCGTTTTACATTTTGGATCTATTCTGATTGGGGTTCTTTAATTTAAAAATGAAATTAATTAGATTTTGGTTTTTTTTTTTTAAATCATTTTAGTTTTGTAGCGGTCATCTTAGACCCCGTTCACACTGAGCTACAACAAAATAAGCGCTTTCTCAGCGCCGATTTGAGCTGAGCGACATTGAGCTACAGTGCACATTTTGTCGTGCTTCTTTTGGCTTTCTATCAGGCTAGGTTCACACCTTGGCGATTCAGATGCTGGGCTGTTTTCGCACGGTTGTCGCGCATTTTCGATTGTGCGACTGTTCATTGAAAACCGCGAGGTTGTCACGCGGTTTTCAATGCATAGATGTCTATGGGAACCAAACCGTGCGACAACCGTCTGAAAATAGCTCCTACACCTTTCGGTGCGACAGGCGATTTCATCCGCGCGACAAACCTCAAAAGGTGTGAACAGCCTCCATTGACTTTAATGAAAATCTGTGTTTTGCACGATATTAATCGCCTAGGTGTGATCCTAGCCTCAAAGTCGATTGGGGCCAAATCGCACAACATCTGCCGACAAATAGGTCATGTTCGAGCGACAAACTACAGGTGACATTGAGCTGCAAGATGTGAACATCTCCATTGAAATGTATTGGAAGATCTACATTGAGCTTCATGTTTGAGCGGTTTGTGAGAGGAAATCGCACTGCAAGTCGCTCAATGTGAATGGGGTCTGAGTCCGTACTGGCCATTTTGGTCAGATATAGTTTCATTTTTGGAAGAAATACAGAACAAAACAAATTTGACATGTCTAATGCAAAATACTGCACATGTGCACAACAAAAAAAATTGTTTTCCAAACGTTTAGTTTGGAAATAGTTTCCAATTCGTTTAGTCAAAGGAAACACATTTTTGTGTTTCAGATTTGGAGGCAGCCAGCCTCCCAATCCGAAACTTCACACTAAAACCGCAGAACGAGCGGCGGCCACATTTTGGAGTAGATCTTGGTATACACCAAGATGGCGGTGCCCGCATGTTCGAGCACCGCCATCTTGGTGTATACCAAAATCTACTCCAAAATGGCAGAACGCGCCAGTGGCCGATGAATCAACCGATTTTGTCGATTTGCAGGTTCATCCGAATGCACATGTCTACAAAATCCCTCCACCAGATGGCGCTGAGGAACATAGTAAATCATTGTATATTTCCCACGCTCCCGGCCATAATGCGCTATTTTCTGAATATTACATTGGACCTGAAAAGTAAATATACTGAAAGCGTTCGGGTTTTTTTTTACCCGTTTGCACAGAACGAACGTTCACAGAGATTCTCGGGGCGAATGGCTCTGCGATTTCTTATAACTAGACCCCTGCGTTTTGGATTGGCTTTGTAACTTTACGTGTCTTGTATATCGAAGTGAACACGACAAAACAAACAAACAGTATAAGGCCCCGTTCCCACTGCGCGATATGCAAATCGCGCGTTTGTCGCGCGATTTGCATATTGCGCGACATCGCGAGATTTGCCGCGCGATGTCGCGTTCAAGCTTGCATTGAGCAAGCTTGAATCGCGGCTAAATCCGCTCCAAAAAGGGTCCTGCTGTAGCGACACACGACCCGCGACAGCAGGACCCTTTGCCCCATTGGATTGCATTGGAGCGCGATATCGCGCGGGAATTACCGCGCAATAAATCGCTCAATGTGAACGGGGTCTAATATCGATTCCCTACGTTATTACTTTGTGTAGACTGCTATCAAATATATTCTATTTTACATTATTACCATATAAGATATACACAGAACACGGCGCTGAAAGGCAGAGAATGTAGAATGGATTTGCAGCTTGTGAAGAGACATGTTCCATCTCATATAGTATTTATCGGGGCAGCTTCTGTCTGTACATCTGTTTCTTATAAGGACACATCACGTATGGATTTTCTTCTATTCGGGAATTGTTGGGATCTCTGGGGATTTCTAATGTCGGGCAATTATTTTTCCAGCACGAAAAAAAAAAAAAAAGCTTTAGGTATAAATAGTATTTTCCTCTTTGGGTCCAAACTGACTGGTGGGTCCATAATATCATGGCCACTTACTGTATTTCCATAGCCATATACCGTACCGTGTGGGGGCATGTCCACCATATTTTACTAGCCGCTGCAATCCATTAGGGCTGAAGTTGAACCGGCTACCAGGGGCGTCCCGAGGCTGAGAGACACCCGGAGCAGAGACCGAGTGACACCCCTCTGTGACATCATTGCGCGTGCACGTGACGTTGCCACGTGCGCGATGATGTCCTCGCGCATGCAAGGTCATCTTATTGACGCCAACGGAGAGAGGAGAGGACGTTCACCCGGCGGGATGAGGTATGCCGTCGGGTCCCCTCCTCTCTCCTGACACTGTCAGGCTCTCGGTCCGTGACCGAGTGCCCGATTTTTCATAGGATGAGACACCAAAATGACTCAGTCATTTTTGTGTCCCCCCTCCAATGGGGGCCCCCCCCCCCCCCTTGTGACGCCACTGCTGGCTACTAATGTAGAGCTGAATGTTGGCACGCATTCGCTGTGGCATCCTTACATAAGCATATGAAATCTCACAACATTTATTTCCGTCCCGCGTTGCATTAATTTTTCCCCCAGATCTTGTAGTGATGATGGGAGAGTCGGACCTCTGTGTAAAGTCTTCTCCAGCACATCCCAAAGATTCTCAATGGGGTTAAGGTCTGGACTCTGTGGTGGCCAATCCATGTGTGACAATGACGTCTCATGCTCCCTGAATCACTCTTGATGAGTCCTGGCATTGTCATCCTGTAATATGCCATCAGGGAAGAAAAAAATCCATTGATGGAAAAACCTGATCATTCAGTATATTCAGGTCGGCAGCTGACCTCATTTTTTGGGCACATAACATTGCTGAACCCAGACCTGACCAACTGAAGCAACCCCGGATCATAACACTGCCCACACAGTCTTGTACAGTAGGTACTATGTAGCTGCATCGCTTCTTCCACCTCTCTTCTTACCCTGATCCACCCATCACTCTGGAACACGGTAAATCTGGACTCAAATGGACCACATGATCTTTTTCCGTTGCTCCAGAGACCAATCGTTATGCTCCCTAGCAAATTGTAATCTTCTTTCCCGATTGGCCTCACCGACGACCCGTTTTCTTAAAGCTGGCCATACACCTATAGATTATCTGCAGATGTTCTAGGGTCAGATGGGAAAAAGTGCAACAGATTCCCCCATCTACGCTAAACTGTGTGCACGGAGGAATCTCCCGCTGGGCCAAGCTTCAGTATCTTGCTAGTCTGCCCCGCTGGCTCCCAAAATACCTGGCTATCATGCTGATCAAACAGCTTGAGCATCTTCAAAGTCAGGAAAGCCGTGGCAAGTCCACAGAACGGGAGCCGATTTTCCAGAGCTGCATACTTGTGCTGGAACAGTGTTTCAAAGTATTGAAGCCGCTCAAACAGCAACAACAATGTCAGTTTAGTGACTTCAATAAGTCACCCTTCATGCATAGAGACCGGTATTCATTTTCAAATCACTGTAATACATTTCCTGACTCAATAAATAGAACATAAAAAGTCGCTGGTAATAAACAAATGGCTGTTTATTGAGAATTAGTAATTTGTTAGAACACAAGTCACTTTCTACTATACAAGTCAACAAATAAAAGACACTACAACTGCTGCTGTATATAAAAGGCGTAATGCAAATCAGGTATGCTGTGGTACTAATATCTAGATAAAAAGCATACGTCTTCTGATGAATATTTCATACCTTTGTGACTCATTTATATATTATCTACAAGGTCTTCAGTACATGATAGAACCGCCATGACATGCGGTAACGTGTCATCTCCTGCCAGATACAAGGGTGGCCTAGTGTACAATTAGTACAGGTTAAGACCAACAATCAGCAACCTGGGAAAAAAACATATTTGGTATATACAATGAGAAATATTACAGTCTGCAAAAAAAGGGATACATTTGTACTATTTGTATGCAGTGAAAACAGGAGTCACATGATCGAACACCTTTATTTGTTCAGAGAACAAAAAGAAAAGAAAATATCTTAAAGGGGCTCACCATTTCTCCTCCAGGCTTGGCTGTAGGCTTTGGTAAGGGACTGAAGAATGGGAGGGGATATGCAAACCTTCAAAATACTTAAAGCTAAAATTATTGCACAGTGTGTAGCAAATTTTATTCTATAGGATTCGTGGAGATAATATATAACTTCAAGGCGGCAAAGATGGTGAAACAATTTCCCTCGTCTTCTTTTTAAACAAATGGCTGAAAAATGATCCAAACAATGCATGGGATACAAATGATGAATGTAACGTGCCATGCGTCTCTTCTGCTATAAAGGATTCTTTACTGTCTTTTGGCAAACTTCTTGACACTTGGTTGAGCATGCGCGGCTCAGTGTACAACAGCGGTAGGCAACCTTGGCATTCCAGCATTACCTCCAGCAAGACAGACAGACACAGGCAAGATGGCATTTGTAGTGTCACCGGGATTGGAGTGCCAAGGCTGCCTGCCTTGGTGTATAATTTCAGTATGTGTTGGATGAATGAACTCCCATGCGTGTGTTACATCAAGATAGCCAAATCAAGATGGGCAGAACCCAAAAAGGTTCTCCATTTATGTATCCACCCATTCCATCCTTTACAATGGCCGAGTCCAATATACTATGAACCATTCATTCATCCACCCACCCACCCCTTCCAATGGCCCGAGTCCAATATACTATGAACCATAAATTCATCCACCCATTCCATCTTTAGAATGGCCAAGTCCAATATAGTGTAAACACTTCATTCATCCACCCACCCCTTCCAATGGCCCGAGTCCAATATACTATGAACCATTCCTTCATCCACCACCTTCTATCCTTTACAATGCCCGAGTCCAATATACTATGAACCATTCCTTCATCCACCACCTTCTATCCTTTACAATGCCCGAGTCCAATATACTATGAACCATTCCTTCATCCACCCCCTTCTATCCTTTACAATGGCCGAGTCCAATATACTATGAACCATTCATTCATCCACCCACCCACCCCTTCCAATGGCCCGAGTCCAATATACTATGAACCATAAATTCATCCACCCATTCCATCTTTAGAATGGCCAAGTCCAATATAGTGTAAACACTTCATTCATCCACCCACCCCTTCCAATGGCCCGAGTCCAATATACTATGAACCATTCCTTCATCCACCACCTTCTATCCTTTACAATAGAATGGCCAAGTCCAATATAGTGTAAACACTTCATTCATCCACTCTATCCTTTACAATGCCCGAGTCCAATATACTATGAACCATTCCTTCATCCACCCCCTTCTATCCTTTACAATGCCCGAGTCCAATATACTATGAACCATTCCTTCATCCACCCCCTTCTATCCTTTACAATGGCCGAGTCCAATATACTATGAACCATTCATCCACCCCTTCCATCTTTTACAATGGCTGAGCCCAATATACTATGTGAACTATGCACTTATTAGCTCACTACAATAAGTATTAGTTATGTAGTGTTCTACCACAGTCTGTCCAATCTTTAAACAGTCTTTTTCCATTACAGAGCTATATACCTCTCAAGTTCTGTGAAAGTACATGTTGAACACCAACAAAAAAAAACTTAAGATTGAAGGGCCCATTCACACCAAAATCAGAAGGAAATCGCAGGCCAATGGAGTCTGTAGACTTGCAACTGTACCTTCCAATTTCCTTCTGATCTGTTGCAATGCGTTTTTCAACGGATGCAAACGGAAGGGCATGGAATAATGAATGGGTGTGAATGGGGCTAGTCCACACCAGATCCGTTGCATAACACTGCCATATCTTTCCGGTATAAACGAGCCCCATTCCTCTTTCGGCGCCCTTCCATTGGCATCCGTTGAAAAACAGATTGCAACGGATGAGAAGGAAATTGGAATAAAACTAATGTTCTACTTTTTTTTTTCCAGCCCAACAGAGTGGTGTGAGCTAGCCCCATTCATTTTACGGTGCCCTTCCGTTAGCATCCATTGGTAAACATATCACGATGCAACGGATCCGGGGTGAATGGGCCTCAAAGCATAAATGCCTTTTGCATGTCTGTAATAAATGTGACATCAACACACTACAGCTTTCCCCAATCTAATCTATTTCCTGTCACCATCTGTCATGGATATCTCCATTTATCTCACATCAATAATACAATCTGCCTACTGCATTTTTTAAACCAACTGCAGACAGGTTTTCCCTGTGATCAGTACACCACGCTCTCATTTTGCAAACCCCTTGGCAAGGCTCATTTTGTAACTGTCATGGACAGTGCACATTTGGGAGTTACTGAAGCAGTGCAAAGCCGTTCAGATAAGTGATTAAAGCGGAAGTCAACCCACCACCCAAAACGGTAACATTCAAGGCCTCTGGTGATAACCGTCACAGATACCAGTGCGGTTCTGTCCGCTCCCAACCAAGGCACGGAAATGGCTGATGTCATAGCGGATCACAAGTGCAAGCACCATGGCCGAACGCAGATTCTAAACGGGCTACGATGTCGCTGTTCGACTGTAAAGAAAGGTTTAGTTCCACTTTAAAAATTGATAGTTCACCTTTACAAAAACTCAGAAGGGTTTTAAAAAAAAAAAAACATCACATCCCTGTCTGCTTTAAACCCAGCAATACAGCAAGGCAACAACTGGTTCACCCAAAAGACACAACGCCAAAACACAAGATGAACAACATTGTGTATGCAGTCCAGTGCAGTGAGGAGCTCTCAGAATTGTATGTCGGTGAAACAAAACATCAGCTGCACCAGCCTATGGCACAGCATAGAAGAGCCAAACCCTCTGGTCAGGATTGGGCAGCGTACCTACATCTAAAAGGAAAAAGGTTGCTCCTTTGAAGACAGTCAAGTACACATCCTAGTCAGGGAGGAGGACTGGTTCAAAAGAGGTGTGAAAGAGGCCATTTATGTAACCCAGAGAATTTTTGTACAAGTCATTCTGAATTGAGAAAGCTGGTCGGATGGCCAGTGAAAAGTCTTCAAGAAAAATACAGCAAGTCCAGTTGCCTTGACTTATTTTTTTACAGCTATGGCCTAAAGTAAAGTTAGCCCAACGATGAAAAGAACCTTATTTAAAAAAAAAAAAAAAAAGGTTTCATCTACTGGGGGGTGTTGGAATGCATGTAACATTCTACAACAAAGGTGAACTATCGTGTTGCAGCCATTAAATGGGTCAGCACAGTGTCTTAGTGGTTAGCAATTCTGCCTTGGGGGTCCCTGGTTCAAATCCTGGTCAGGACACTATCTGCAAAGAGTTTGCATGTTCTCCCTGTGCTTGAACTCCGGGTACTCTGGTTTCCTCCCACGCTCCACATACATGATGGAAGGTTAATTGACTCCTGTATGTGCCTGCAATAGGGACCTTAGACTGTAAGCTCCTTGAGGGCGGAGACTGATGTCAATGTGCACTGTAGCGCTGTGCACATTGCCGGCGCTATACAACTACCTGTAATTGGCACCAGGATTCCTTATGCAAAAAAGTCAGACGGGGGAAAAAAAAAAAACCCCCCAAGATTTTTTCTTTTTTTAAAACACCACCAACTGACTTCAGCATATTTCCCTATAAAGCATGCGTCAGTCAGATTCTGTATAAACCTATCTGCACCTCGTCTTTCTCTGCTGGTCTTGCAGTGCAGGGTTACACTGCAGCCTTCCACCAGGCTCACTCTGACTTGCAAGTGAAAAATTAAACTGCTGCTATCTGCAGCTCATGAATATTTAATTCACAAACCATCGTGGTAAGAGATCTAAAGATGCAAAGTATCGCTGTGAAATGAAGGGCCACTCTTAACTGCAGCCATTTGCTGTAGAGCAGTTAAAGCTGAACTCCGGCCTTCCCTTCAGTCTTGCACAGTTGTACCGGCTCCTCTACTCTAATTTCACTGCACACAGAGCTTCTCACAATGTGCATTAGAAGCTGCAGCAAGTCAGATAAAGCCCAACTCATTTCCTGGCTGGAGGACGTCCAGCATCATCTAGTCCTGACCTTTTTCATGTATTGATTCTTTCAATCATAGAGGCTCAGCTTCACATATGAGCATTACCTACGATGGTCTGTATTTAAGCACGGCCGTCCTAGGAACGCCGACTCCTCCCAACCACCCATCATGGAATTTTGATATTTGCAAAACTCCTCCCAAGATCCAGCCCACTGCTTGTATTAGGGCTGAGGGTTCTGAGAGGAGTACTGAGGCAAGATGCTGTCATGTTTTCAAGAAGCTATATACAGCACCCTGTCGCCCTCTACTACCAGCCATAATCTGCCTGCACGGCATAGAGAAATACAATGACCTATTGAGGACATCACTGGGTCTAAAATAAGGTATGAAATGAAAGTGGAAAAGTTTTATTTAAAAAAAAAAAATTAATTAGCATTTTGATTAGAGAGGAACCAGGGAAGGCAAAATATAAGCAGATTAAACTTCACCATTAACATGCATTCTGGTGTTCTAGGGGGGAAAAAATTGCCCGGCTTCTCTACTGTGCAGGCAAAGCACTTATTCTACCATAAGAGCAGACGTTCCCCGGAGCCTACGCACATGCTAAGGTGCGATTGTAGGCAGGTCGCAGGTTTTTTTTTTTTTAACTCTTCCACGTGTGTCTGATTCTAACCCTGCTGCCCCCTTTCCTTCCCTACAAAAAGGGTCGCTCCCCAGAAACAGCAAAGTTGGTTATGTGGCCAGTTCAGATGTCAATGATACTCAACAGTTCATAAAAAAATAATAATTCATTATATCAGGCCAAATCAAGTGTGAAAAATTAATTCGAGAAATGTAACTCTCAGGGCCCCAAATAAAAGTCTGAATCTACCCTGACCTGGAGTAAGAGGGAGAAGTTATGTGCATATTTTTTTATATATATATATATCTATTTATATATATTAGTGAATCTCGATCCAGCATGGGGTCTCCTTTATACTCTGCCTCGGGTAATCAGGACCCCAGCCCTTCACAAAGCTCATCCGCAGAATGCACAGCCTACGGAGGTCATCGACACCGATTCCCGCTGCTGCGGATAGACCTGGGAAAGGAGAAAACTCATCAGCTATTTGTGCACAGGAAGGAGTTAATTTTCTACTTCAAAGACAAAAGACAGCAGCCGAAGGCGACCAGCAAAGATGATACAATGCAAGTGCTATCCAGGGAGTTACAATCATCACTTTCTTCATAAGCCACAGCAACCTCTTGTCATAGGATTCCATGCGACTGTTGTCTCTAGGCCTGGTGTACCATATAAAACTGATCTCCAGGCAAACAGCTAAATGCATGGATGAAATGCATATATAGAAGGCTTTCTACCTGCCAAAGGAATTTGTATGTCTCTCCATCCAATCTTAAGATATACACAGCCCTGTCACACAGCACAGCCCCATTTTGCAATCAAGAAGACCTGTGCCCACAGATATGGGCAGACTGTGCACTTGGAAGCGGTGGCTTTTTGTGGTGTTCTGGATGTAAAATAAGCTCCAGAAAGAACAAAATGCACCCAACCCCCCCGCGTACCCAATTTAATATCTTATTTTTCATCTTTATACTACAGGAAGGAGAAGTATTGGGAGAGTAAAATGTACTCTTCCCAACACTTGGAGCTGGTGTGGTACACTGCAGGTGTCACATACTGGCTCTTTAGATCGAGAGCAGAGTGATCACGAACCACTGATCAGCTCACGGTCTTCTCCCTGCATAGTGTAGTGAGTGAGTGTCAGTCACCGCTCCCTGCAGGGATTGTCCCCTCCCCACTCCGTTCCTCCAGTGCTCATTGAGGGGACACATAGGGGAGGAAGTGGGCACAGCTTGCTCTAGAGAGGCAGAGCCAGCTGTCAATCAGGCAGCGGGGTGGATCCCAACAACTGTTGGGATCCTTCCCAGCTTCGGCGCGGCTCTGCAAATAGGGGCCAGTAGCCCACTGGATGCTGACTTTGGGTCACAGGAGGACATTAGTAAATTTACTCTTTTGAGACTAAAGCCAAAAGGAATGGTTTGGGTTTAGTTCTCTTCTAACACAAGATCTGTAACTCTCCAACTCTCCCCAGTTAAGGAAATCCTCTAAACGCCACCATAACGGATACTGGAGAGCAAATTCATGCTTGTTCTATACAAGGGGCAAACTACCCTCCCTCCCCTCCAGCTGTGGTGAAACTACAAATACCATCATCCTGCCCCTGAGAGTCATGCCTGTGGCTGTCAGATTCTTGTAATGTCCAATAGAATTTGCAGTTGCCCCACAGCTGGAGGGCCGGAGTTAGTCTAGCCTTGTTCTGTACAAACCTAACTGCCACTGGGAATGCATTTCAATCTTCTATAAGATGTAAAACAACGCATAATAAACATGTACAAATAACTGGTACATGTAATTCACTTACTTATGGCTGGTGCAATGCCACCAACAGACCCTGGCCCGGGTATGTTACCAGCTACGGCTGCGGCCTGTGCTGCTGCTGCGGCCTGAGCTGTGGCTGCTTGCTGTTGCATCTGTCGATGACACTGACGCAGATCAAACACCTAGAGACCGGGAAAAGAGATCGTAAAAAAGGTATTCATAATCCACGGCCCATTTATATAAAACTGGAGCGAAGGAAATATCCTCCTTTATATTATACTTGGGCAAAACGATCCAGAGAAATATGATCAGCAACTATGGCTACAAGCAAACCTTCCTCCCGGCAGTGTTCATAATAAGGCCACAAAGACCATACTAGAGGCCAGAAGAAAAGAAATGTGTCAGCAATCGAACAAAATCCCAGTTAAAGTGAATGTAAACTGGAACAATTAACTATTTTCTCCCTTTTGTTCTGTTAAATATAACACTTAAATAGTTTTGTTATATCTTTAATGTAATATCCCGCCAGAAATCCAGTGAGCTGAAAACGCCCTGTGTCCTCAGAATCTGATGCATTCATATCAGTTATACACTGCTCCTAGCTATCCGGACTAAAGAACCCCACCTGCCCCCATCCCTTTCCTTCTCCCTCCCCTTTGTTGCATTACCACTTAGAATTCAAATGGATTTTTTGGGTGGGTTTGAATCATTGGATTTACGCAACATGCCTACCACGTTATAGATGCAAAACATTTTTTATTGTGATACAAACAAGAAATAAGACAAAAATAACAGAAAACTTGAGTGCGCATAACTCTTCAGCAACTGATTTTAAGATTTCAGTGCAGCAGCGTTGTCAGAACACACGAGGATGTTAGGAGCTCACTGGAAGCAGGACAAAAATCACATACATTTTGGATATCATTAAAAAAAAAAAAAAATGTATTCCAGCAATGTACTTTTTGTTTCTTTTGCCAAGACATACACTTTAGGCACGGGCATCTGGGGAGCACTTGACAATCTTTAAGTGACATTAATGGATAAAATGCCCCCCACCCCCATGCTGGTGTAAGGACTTAAAGTGACATTAAAAAGGCAAATATTTTTTCCCCTCAAACCAACGTTGAAGCACTTACCCTAAATGATGTCTTAACCCGATCTTCTTTCCTGTAATTTTCAGCCTTCTCTCCAGCGCTGCGGCGAATCTCCGATCCAGCGCTGACTCCTCTGAGCTTGCTGGCACGTACTCTCCCATGTTGTCTGCATGCGGGTGCACACGTCCATAGACTTACCTTGTGTCTTTCCTCGCGTCCCGGCCAAAAATGTGAACTGCGCATGCGCCCGCCCCAAGGTGCTTTGCTGCCGCCCGTGCAGTTTCACAGTTTCGGACAGGAGTGCGCAGGGAAGACAGCGGTAAGTTTAAACCGGTTAAATTGGGTTTTTAAAAAAACCTTTTGCATATTATCTACTGCTTGCTAGCAGTAGATATATGCAAAAAAAAAAAAGGCTGAGGGTTTAGAACCCCTTTAAATGATGCCTCTTAATCCGATCATCTTCTTTCCTGTAGTTTTTAGCTGTCCCTCCAGCGCTGGTGCGGGTCTCCGATCCAGCGCCGACTCCTCTGATGTCCCATGGAGTCTGTGCGGGTGCACGCTGCTCTATAGACTTACCTTGTGTCTCTCCTCGTCTCCCGGCCGAACATCTAAACTGCACATGCGCCCGCCCCAAGATTCTATGCGGCCGTCCGAGATTTTTCAGATGTTTGGATGGGAGCGCGGCGAAGACACAGGTAAGTTTTTTTTTTTTTATAAATTCTTTATTTATTGAAGAAAACATTTTTTCCACGTATACAAACGGGTTTTTCAAAGGGGTGTCCAAATATGAAGTACATACATGTCATTACTAGCTCAATATAGACATCAATCATGGACAGAAACGGAAAACAAAGGGTGAAACAAATATGTAGCAATAGAAAAGGCAAGTGTCGCGGCCTAGATCCTGATGACATGGGTGCGGTGATTCGGGGCCCCTGCTGTCGGGTCTCGTTGCATGAAAGAATCTAGGGTGATTACCCGGTCAGGAGCAGGGGAGCCGAGGCCCACAGGTCAGGTCGCGGTATTACCACAGCGGTCTGTAGGAGGGTATGACAGTGGGGGAAAAGGGGAAGAGGGTAGAGATGGAGAAAAGAGGGGTTGTGGGGTCAGGAGGGGTACGGGGGGGGTAACAAAAAAAAGGGAATAACGTCTCAAAAGATACAACATTGAGGGATCCCAAGGGGTCCCCGGGCCGACAGCCAGGGAGAGGGAGATCAGGGTGGAGAGCCAGGTCGCCCCCACGTAGGACAGGGAACAGCCACCCTCTGAAGGGTAACAGGTAGAAACGTCTCCAGTCTTGCAATCGCGTGTTCCCCGATGGCACGGTTCAGCGAGTCTCCCGATGCAGCGCGTGACGAGGGGGGAAGGTAGGCCGTGGGGCCTAAGTCAGGCGAGCCGGGGTTGTGGGATGCATCCCGGAACAGGGCCCAAGGTAGGATGGTGAGCAGCCGTATCGGGATGCACGGGATAGGGCCGGACGCCACCGCGGGTGGGTTCAGACTGTGAGGGGGGCGGCTCACATCCAAGACGTGAGAGACCTCTCTAGTTAGAGGGTGTCGGTTGGAACGACTAGGGGGTCAAAGAGCGTGTGAGGGTAGCTGTCCGGTACCTGCTGATATACGATCTGGAAGTCCACTCCAGGGAGACGTTGGACGGGGGACGATCCCACACCCTTCAATCATCGGGAAGTCAGGGTTCATTGATGGTCGGAGCAGGATGGGTCGGTCTGGGCCTGCCTCGGGAGGAGCTCCGGCGTCGTCTACGTAGGGGTACGGGGCGAGGTTCGGGGTCCAGGTCGGGTTTCAGCCAGTCTGGCACATCCACGGGTTGGGAGTCCAGGAAGGAGAACAAGTCGGCCAGTTGTAGTGGGTGGCAGAGATTGAAGGTCCGGTTGTTCCGACGGACGTTGAGGCTGAAGGGGTAGCCCCAAGTGTACAGGGCTCCGGCCCTACGTATCACCGCGAGGAGAGGCTGGAGGATCCTCCGCATATGGAGGGTGCGGCGGGACAGATCTGGCAGAACTGAGACATCTGCGCCGTCAAAGGGGACTGAACCCTTCAGCCAGGCCTTGCGCATGATGGTTTCCTTCTCCGCAAAAAAATGCACGCGGCATAGGACATCTCTGGGCCGCATATCTCCGTCCGGTCTTGGGATCCCCACGCGGTGCACCCGGTATATCTCCAATGGGGACTCCGGGGCCTTGTCCACGATCGAGTTGAGGGTGGCGGTCACAGTGGGGCGAAGGCCGGACGAGGTCGTGGCTTCCGGCAGTCCGCGTAGCTTGATATTGTTTTTCGACGGGACCTGTTTTCGAGGTAGTCCTGCTGGAGCTGTAGGTCGGAGAGGCGCCGTTCATACGAGGCCGAACCCGATTCCAGGCGATCAATCGGCCGGGGCAGAGTCGCCTGATCGTTGGACAAGGCGACGACAGATGATTTCAGGTGAGAGACGGATGCGTGGATGCCGGCTATGTGCCTCTTCAGCGCGGTCTCCATTTGCGAGACTATGGCGGCCATGTCCTGCCGCGTGGGGAGGGAGAGCAAGATAGCGGAGATTTCGCTAGTGGATAGCGAGGGAGATTGCGACGGCGTCGTCGTGAGTGGGAGACGAGGTTCTTCGATGGGGCTGGAGCAGCGTGTAGAGGTGGCCTCTCTCTGGAGTTCGAGGTCGTTGGGATCAGGGGCGGACGGCAAGGCCGGGGGTTCCCGGGGTTGAGGAGGAGTAGTAGGCTGCGAAGCCGTACCTTGCATCTCGGGGGCCATTTGCCCCTTGGAGTAGCTGCGAGTAGAGGCGGCAGGTGTGGAGAGAAATCGCTGTAAGGATGTCTGAGAGCTTCTGTCGTTGTTAAATCGGGGTTTGGTCTTCTGAGACATCAAAAACGAGGTTTTGGGATGCCGTGGTTAAATGAAAAGTCCCAGGTGATAGCAGAGCTCAAGCAATGTGCTTCCTTACGCCGCCATAGCCAAGCCACGCCCCGACACAGGTAAGTTTTAACCTGCTTGAAAAAGTTTGTTGTTAATATTTTTGCATAGATCTACAGCTTGCTAGCAGTAGATCCATGCAAAATAAACGCTGAGGGTTTAATAAACCTTTAAGACCTGCACTTAGCACCTTCTTCTGACGCCAGTGTACAGAGGGTCTTCATTTTGAGAAATATATGAAATACATATTGAAAGGAAACATTTCATTGTAGAATTACCTTAATATAAGCACTTGGATAAATTTTGTGAACGGCGTCCCCAGGAGCGCGCCCTGCTTCTCTGTCCAGGTAATAGCTCTGTACGAACACGGCATGATCACTAAGACAGCGCACCCACACGTCACCTTCGCCTTTACACTCCAGCTGCACTCCTTTACCTATATGTAACCTGAGAGAGAAGAGAACTCTCAGCGCCACACAAACATGGAACATGCAGAAAAGCATCGCATACATAACAAGGACACTGGAGCTGATAAAACTCAAAAGGTCTTTAATTTAGATAAGGGCAAGACTGTGCTAGCAAGTTTTGGGTTACCGCACTTGGTACAACGAACAAAAAGCTGAAAAAGTGAAAATCCTAAAAACTACACCACCTCGACTTTAAGGACATGATAGGAGTTATCATGGGAGCAAAATAGAGACACGTACTTCAGTCACACTCATTGGGACACTACTCAGGGATTCAGTTTGCGTGCGTCAACTACCAGTAGAGGATAGAACATTTATTTATTAATTACAGGTATTTACCCAGAAATTTACATTGGGCAGTTGAAAGCCAGTGCACTAAGGATAAAAGTTAAAATATTAACAACCACTTACAAAGCCATCCACAACTCTGTATCTGAAACCTGGTCTCAAGCATCACCCTAGCCGTCCCCTGCGCTCTTCCAAAGACCTCCTGCTTTCCAGCTCCCTCGTCAACTCCTCCAATGCTCACCTCCAGGACCTCTCTAGTCTTTCCCATCCTCTGGAACTCTTTACCCCAACCTGTCTATCTACCACTCTGTCTTTAGGCGATCCCTTAAGATTCATCTCATCAGGGAAGCCTATCCCACCTCAACCAACCACTCAACCATCACGTTCTCAAACAATTCATCCCCACACAGCTACCACCTCATTTATCACTTCCCCCTCCCTATTAGATTGTAAGCCCTCACGGGCAGACGCCTCCTTACTATCTTGTCTTGAATTGTATTGTGGTTGTAATGTCTTCCTTATATTGTAAAGCGCTTCGCAAACTGTTGGCGCTATATAAATCCTGAATAATAATAATAATAATGTCCCTATCTAACACGGACACCTCCATGCACACACACACATCCTAGGGCCACTTTAGACAGGATCCAATTGAACTACCGGCATGTCCTTGCAGTGTGGGAGGAAACCAGAGTACCTAAAGGAAATCCACTTATGCACCTGCAAACTCCATGCAGATAGCATCCTGGCTGGGATTCAAACTGAGGACCCCTGTGCTGAAATGCAGAAGTGCTGAACACTAAAGACAGAGAGCGTGAACAAAAAGACTGTATGGGCTTGTATGTGGTTGGGAAACATTTTACAAGTAAACTGAAAATCCATGTACTACATACTAAGGATATGTAGTGTTTGTGGGTGTGCCCCAATATAAACAGTAAAGGTGCCCATACACTGCACGATTATCGTACGATAATCGTATGCGATCGGGTTTTCGTACGATAATCGAGCAGTGTGAACGGAGACGTGCGACCGTTTCTACTGTACGGTCGCACGTCTTCTGTCGAACCAGCATGTTCGAAAACCAGCCGGGATTCTCGGCTGGTTAGAACGGTGCTCGGAAGATAAATGCTGAACGGGCCGGTGTGCGCACGCACACACTGCCCGTTCAGCATTGCGGTCATCGGAAGCCCGCCCCTCAGGAGGGCGGGCTTGCGATGATCGAGAGTGCGATCTGCCTGTCCAAGATAGGCAGATCGTACGTTTTTTTAATCCCTTTACAACCATCGCAAGACTAAAGTCTTGCGATGGTTGTAGAGTGTATGGCCACCTTTAGCCTTCATATGAGAACTGCAGTGCTCCACGGTCTGATAAAGCATTTATAAAACATTGAGGCTGTGGTGTCTGCTCTGCCCTCCAGTGCATATCTTACCTTGCTCTTTCAATAGCTTCTGTTCTATGTACATTGGACAGCTGACCTAAGCAGAAGCGATCACCACCAGATGGGTCTACATAACCATCGACAGTGACAATGGGACAGTTTGAAGGGACTTTAAAGGTCTCCCCCACTTGAACATCCATTTCAAAGTAAGCAATAGAGCACCAGTACTCCGGGGCTGTTGGAAAAAGAAAAACAAATTAATAATCAGACATCTCTTCCTGTATCTGTAGATAATTGCTCCTTGTGCAGGGGATGCAGTCATTTAAGTCATCCCTTTGACAGCTACCAGCATGTTGTGCAGTTGCTCTCAATCTCAGCTGTTACTGACAGCTTCTACCCCCAACAATGATCAGGACCAATCAATCAAAGAGGTTCCCAGTCATGTGATCACTGTCAGAAACTGACAGCAATGGCCCATGACATATTGAGGCCACTGCAATCTGTAGAGGTCAGTGTGCCTCTGTTTTGCTTTAGACAATTACAGTATGAAACACAGAAATAAAAGTATTAACAGTTTTACTATACCCAGTTTTTTCCCCAAAACATAAAAACATCTACATCTACAAATCTTTCCTTGTATGCAATCCAACCAAGACAGACATAGAAAACTCTACATCTTCCTGAAAAACAAGGTTTGGCTTTAATATTATGTAGTAATATATGTAGTTTTGTTTTGTTTTTTTATACTATATTTACCAAGTACTTTCTGCGAACACCCCCAGCTTAAAAGGAGAACTATGGGGTCAGTGTTTTTCCCCATAGTTCTCCTTGGGGTAACGGGAGGACACAAACTAGCGTCCTCCCGTCACCCTAAGCTCAGTATACCGCGAGCTACAGCTCGCGGTATACTGAGACGCCGCACCTGGAGCGGATCCCGACTTAGATGACGGGATCCGCCCAGCTGCGTGAGTGACAGCTGGCTCTGCCTATCTAGAGGCAGAGCCAGCTGTACCCGCCCCCTCCCCCGTCCGTTCCGCCAGTCAGCGCCGGCAGATCGGAGCGGGGAGAGGGGAATCCAGCCCCTCCCCCTGTCACGGCAGAGAGCCGTGACAGGATCGAGAGGTGAGGGAACCCGGTATGTTTTCCCTCACCTCCCGATCTACTGAGCCGACCTGCGACAGTCTCATTGTCACAGGTCGGCTTAGAACTATGACGTGAGTGGAAATCATTCATCTCATAGTTCTCCTTTAAGTATCAACCCTCTTTATGGTATAGTCCGCTTCCACAATTAAAAGAGACACTGGAACCCCCGCTTACAAAGTTGGCACAAAGACAATGTGGTGGTTCTTTTATCTCCCTGAAGGAATTGTATGCTATGCTTGCTAAAAGAATTAGAATAACTGCAGTACATTTAGTTAAACTTCAGCAACACTTTAACACCAAAACAAACTACTACTATGGCATCTTGTGGGTTTTAAGATGCTGACTGCACAATAATTGAGGAAAGCTTGCTTAAGATTTATTGCCAAATGCATATTCATACTCACCTGGGTGATTGGAAATTGGAGGCTGGAATGAGAGTTCATTGTGAACAGGCCCTGCAAAACAAAATTCTCACTTCTTAAATCACTTTGTATTGATCTTATAGACTATCATGCTTTAAAACCAAATTACATCAATGTAGAAAAAAATGTGAGAACATACATTAGATAAGAATAAGTGAGATAGGGAGATAGAAAATAAAATTGCTGTTCCCATATTACGACAATCTTGGGGACTGAAAAACAACAGATTCTTCATAATTCCTTCAAAAAAAAAAAAGGATTGTGCTGGCAACAACCAAATGTCTGCTTCCGCTTTAGAACCAAAAGGTTGCCAGGAACAGTCCCTGTTTTCTTCAGCTTTTACAAAATTTATACCAGGGTTGACGAGTGCTGGGCGGGCGGGCAGGCAGACATACCAGGGTTGACGAGTGCTGGGCGGGCGGGCAGGCAGACATACCAGGGTGGACGAGAGCGGTGACATAACAGGGTTGACGAGTGCTGGGCGGGCAGGCAGACATAACAGGGTTGACGAGTGCTGGGCGGGCAGGCAGACATAACAGGGTTGACGAGTGCTGGGCGGGCAGGCAGACATAACAGGGTTGACGAGTGTGGGGCAGACATAACAGGGTTGACGAGTGTGGGGCAGACATAACAGGGTTGAATGTTGTTGGGCAGACATATCAGGGTTGATTTACTAAGAGTAGAGGCTGTTCACCACAAAGTGAACGTCGAATGTTGGGGGAATAAGGTGAATTCGGGTTCACTTTAGTCAGTCCTGTGCGAGACACATTAAAAACAGGATTTGTGCTAGCACATGATTCATAATGATCACAGCTTCAACTTATCCACCAACATTCAAAGTGAACTGCCTCTACTCCATCAAATCCACACTTTTGTATCAAACACTGTGAATGTGTGAGCTGTAAACAGAACAAATCTGTTTTCCTTTCAGGAAAATTAAAAGCTTCAGAACTGATTTGCTTTACAACTTTGCTCTCCTTAAATATTTCAAAGAGACTATGTCACTTTGCCCATATAGTCTGCCGACAGCCCACCTACCCTACTGAACCCCACCAAGATACACTGACTGATTTTATACTCCTTGTGCTCCCAGCCTAATCGTTCTGTCAGGGCCAGGTTACCAGATACTGGGGAGCATGTGACTTTCCCCATGTGACAGTGCTTGGGCCCGAGAGGACAAGCGCCAGGCCGAAACACTGTCGAACTAGAGGTCTGGCTGGGAGGATATAGACGTCACTCACCCAGCTATGCTCAGACACCATCCTATACCTAGATGTGGGGAATTATCAGGAGGGACTGTCACGCCGTCTAGGCAGGTTATCGAGGCACTATTGTAAAAACAGAACCCAAAACGTTGACCAATCTACCTTTATTCTGGAAGATTATCTGGCATGGCCAGGAACCTCCCATCCTGCTTGCACACACTCATCCCAATTCTGACTTGGGAAGAGAGGAGACCATTAAATGATGGTAAGCAGATCTCAGACTTGTGTGCATTGCAGGATAGGGAGCAGAGAGCGCATTCCAGATAATTTCACCCCCCAAGCTGGGATTGCCACATTGCTACACGCCTGGGTTCCACGGTAGGGATGCACCGATACTAGTATTGGTGCCGACACAGAGTATTTGGGCGAGTACGAGTAATCGCCCAAATGCTTCGATACTTATCCCGATACCGGAACTTCCGGTCAGAGGAAGATTTCCTCTGACCAGCAGTGCTGCGAAGGAACATGAAGACATTGTCCCGGCCAATCAGGAAGCCGGGGCGCGAGTAATGACTCATGGCTCAGCTTTCTGATTGGACCGGGAAGCCGGCTCCATGCGGTTTGTCCAGCTCAATGCGGATTGTCCGGGAAGCCAGCATCCTGGCCAATCAGCATGGAGCCGGCTTCCCAACCAAACAGGAAGCTGGGCAGCGGGTAAGGACACGCTGCCCGGCTTGCATGGGAAGACGGCTCCATGCTACCGGAAGTACCGGCATTGGCAAGTAGCGAAATATAACTATCAGTACTCGCACTTGATACTAAAAAAAAACGGTATTGGTGCATCCCTATTCCATGGGTATCCGATATTTCCAAAAGAAATAAAAGTACATAAGAAGCATCTCGTAGTGTGTGCTGGAAGACACACACATTGTCATAACATTTTCCTACCGACATCTATCCTTTAAAAGGTTCGCCCACATCCGAATTTGTATGGATCAAGAAGGGCTGAGCAACCCAAAAGCTTCTTGCACCTGAAAACCCTTCTGAGCAGCAAATTATGATTTTTAGTTGTGCTTGGATCCATCAGTTTTGGGAGGCATTGCCCTTTAAAGAAATGCTCTCAGGTGGCCCCCATTCCCCAAAGGTCATTGCCTTTGTTCATGCAAACTATAACAGACTACAGATGGACATCGGTCAACTGAACGGTTATACAACTGTTGCCAAGCTTAGAACTGACAGACTATAGCGAAGAGCCCTATAAGGAAGAAAGACATGGATGGAACTGAGCAATGTATTAAAACAGGATTGGAAAAGAAACTTACAGTAATGTCCGGGATGGGGCATGGGTGGATGGTGCTGAAGATGTCCGTTCTGGTGGTGAGACATATTGGGTGTGTAAGCTGCTGTTCTACTTCCAGTCCAGGTTGTGGTACTGTCTACAATATCATACAGAAGATGGTTACTACTCCAGCCCTTAGTCTGGATGCCGTGTCAGCAATATGTCTCAGGAGGGACTTAAAAATAATGCAGCTATGAGTTTTCATGCAAAGAAAATAAAATGAATCAACAAAAAAATCTGCAGAGTGTTATGGAGGGATGACGGGTCTCCAGCTCTCAAGCTGGGATGGCAGACGAGAGAATTGTGAATGCTGCTGATGTGCACGAATTTAAGGACTCCTAGTCAACATGGCAGCCTTACCCTAAAAAGAAAGCCAATTCATCAGGAGACTCATTCAGTAATTTTCTATAGGAGCACCATTGCAGAGGGCTGCATTCAACTCATCAGGGGGTCACATGTCCACTAGACAGTGACAACATCTTTCTATTTTGAGTTTGAACAAAGTAACCCTCCTGTTCAACAAGAAAGACAGACTGAACAGTGGACACTAAGATCATAATGGTTTCCCTTTAAAGGAGAACTATGGGGTCAGGGCTTTTCCCCATAGTTCTCCTTAGGGTAACAGGAGGATACAAACTAGCGTCCTCCCGTCACCCTAAGCTCAGTATACCGCAAGCTAAAGCTCCCTATATACTGAGACGCCGCACTATAGTGCGAGCTGCTGCTCGCGGTATACTGAGATGCCGCAGATGAAGCGGATCCCGACAATTATGTCTGGATCCGCCCAGCTGCGTGAGTGACAGCTGGCTCTGCCTATCTAAAGGCAGAGCCAGCTGTACCCGCCCCCTCCCCAGTCAGCGCCGGCGGATCGGAGCGGGGAATCCAGCACCTCCCCTGTCACGGCAGAGAGCGGTGACAGGATCGAGAAGTGAGCGAACGCCGTTATGTGTTCGCTCACTTCCCGATCTACTGAGCCGACCTGTGACAGTCTCATTGTCACAGGTCGGCTAGAACTATGAGGTGAGTGAAAAGCACTCACCTCATAGTTCTCCTTTAAAGTGATCTTGCCACAACTTACAATCCCCGTAAAAGATGTTCATGTCAAGTAAAAAGTATACACTGGCCTTTCCTGCCGCCTGCCTTCCGCCCCACTAAAGACAAAGCACTCCTGGAAGTGTTGGTTCTAAAAGCAACACTTCCAGGAGTGTTGATCTCCTTTGTCACCCATGGCCCTCACTGGTTTCTACCACTGATCCCTACAAGATGCAGAAGTGACTAAAGGTGGCCATACACCTGCCGATTATTGTACGATAATCGGCAGGTGTATGGAAGGCGTGCGTCCGTTTCTATTGTATGGTCGCACGTCGTTTGTCTTACGAGCATGTTGGAAAACCAACCGAAAATCGTAAGATTTTCGGCGGGTTTGTGGCATGCTCGTAAGACAAATGGCGCATGGGCCAGTGTGCACAAGCGCACACTGCCCGTTCAGCATTGCAGTCATCGGAAGCCCTCCCCTCAGCGCCAGCTTTAGGGTTCAGTAGGAGGGACCAGTAAAAGAGCCGCAAGGGACACAGGAGAGCAACATCCTCAGAAGGGTCTGTTTCTGATGAAACTTTAACCTGCGATTTGCCTTGTGGGCAAAAGAAGGGGAATGTATAGGCATACGCTTTCTTTCTTGCAGGCGCATCTTTTATGAGGAATTTTAGTTTGGTGAATGGAAACTAGTGTGTGTGCGCGCGTGTCAAAGAAAATACTTCTCACCTCTTCCATGCCCCACAGTTGATCAATAATGGAAACATCACCATAAAGGATCAAAAGCAGGTTGCAGAAGGAGGCAATAGTCTTCAATTTCTTATTAGCAATATAGAGCTCCCCATAATTCCTTAT
>NW_017306760.1:1034169-1041504 GCF_000935625.1 Nanorana parkeri | reverse complement strand
CCACCCCAAAATAACAAATGTAATATGCAAGCATCAGGGTGCTCACATGAATATGCTGCTGTCTTCCATAACAAGAAGTGCTGGGTATCTTTTGGGGCTCCAACAGGAAGATCAGACAGCAGGGGAGCTTCAGCAATGACCGGGAACTTCATATGTATACTATGAAGCACAAGTTTGCTTAGATTGCATTCTGCATAGTCACTACACATAACCTGAACAAACCAGTAAAGGAAACCTTTCATGTGGCAGACATAGGCTTACATTGATGAATTTCATTCTGCAAATGATAGTTGTCTGGCAATGAACAGAGTCTGGGCGATCATTGGGAATATTGGCACAATAAATTATTAAAGGTCTTGCTACCAAAATAAAATTTGACAAACCTAAGCCAAAAATTCTGGCACCAAACTAATGCCACAAAAGAAAACAAATACTGATCTGTTTTACAACACCGTGATCAGATAACTGGACAACAACCACTGATGAATATCAGGACACAAAAGGAAATTCGTCCCTTAACCAAAAATAGATACATTTTGTACATTTACATATGCTGCTAGCAGATATTACATCAGTCTTTTTCAGCGCTCACCAGAATCCAGTTTCTCCACTTCCTAATGGTGAAGTACCTGCAGGGTCCGGATTAAACTCCCTTAATGCAATAGCTGGGGCAGGAGTATCCAATCAAAGGCTCAAAGACAGTACTAATCCCAGGCGGACCTGTGGGTAGCATACTGGCTGTGGGTGCAAGGTTCCCGTGAGGTCTGTCCAACCCCAGTAATATGTATTTGAAACTGCACCAACGCAGAATCCATGTCCAAGCTATATTGCGTGCACTGCATTACGCAAAGGGCCAGGCCAACCTTCATCTCTAAAGACAATCATGTCTGGGTGCACATACTAGGGAAATAGTGACCATCAGAAATCTATTTTTACCTAATAAGCTTAAAGTGCATCTATGGGCACATTGTTTTTCTTTTTTAAAGTTTTGGACAGAGTAGGAAATACTCAAAACTCTTTTCAGTTTATCTGTTGCCTGTCTGTGCACCATTGGGGAAATTTCCCTTCACTTCCTGTCCTAGGAGGCGCAAAAAGTGAGCGGAATTCCCCTCTTAAAACTGTTGTCTTCAATAGAAAATTTCCCCTCATCTCTTGTTCTCTGGCCAACTCTTAAAATGCTCCCCTCCCCCTTTACTTTTCTAGGGACTATGATCACCAACGCAAATAAAAGGGGTCAATCTCCCCAATGCAGACACCGACAGCTAGGAATGTTCAGATATTAGTGCCGATACTTGGCATTTTCACAAGAACTACCAGGGTCATAGGAGCCAGGTGGAAAGTCTTCGGATGAACAGACTTAGCAGCCAATAAGCTGTTTGGGTATTCCGACAGCGGCAATTTTAAAGTGCATGCATGCCATGCAAATGTAACACTTCCAGATGTTTACCACCCCGCAGAGAGCTTGCATTACTCTCCCTGTCAATGGCTTCGTCGGATTTGCTCTCCAGCACAGTGCCATGTTTGTTCAGGCATCATCCAAGGTCAGCATCTACTTTCTGAACTGAGATGCCACATCAGAGTTGGCAAAACCAGTTAAGTCCTGGTGACTGTGCAGGTCCTGGCACAGATTTCCTCTGCTGCAGCCTCTTCACTTTGCTTCAAATTTACAATGTTGTAGTCTGATCAATGTGGCAGAGGAGACTGAGGAACTGCTTCTTCCCCCGTGCATCAGACTGACATATCTGCCTAGACAAAGTCACCAAACAAGCTTGAGAACAGCTTTTTAATGATAAAAATCAATTATGACAAATTATATTGTTGCTCTAGGGGACACGTCAGGGTTTAATTAATGCAGATTTGTAAAGATGCCGAAACATGCGTGCTTCCCAGTGATAGTTCTATACTGGTCTACTGGTGATCTTGCATTTTGTGTTGTATCCTGATCTGACGATACAGATAGCGAGACTCACAGCATAACAAATAGACAGATTTACACAGGGAATAGTCTGACAGCTTGAGGCCACTTACTGTGATGATACGTGGCTGGTTGAGCACTGAAGCCATTTTGCTGCGTCCCCTGAGGCGGCACGGAGGCAATCTGCAGCAGTCCATCAGCGTGTGTAGCTGCCAATAAACCGGCAGGCTGACCTGGGGGAAAACAACATCCTCAGTCTTGTGCGATCGATACTGCCAATAGGTTTCTCTCTGGGTTTGGCGTGTTTGTACACAGAAAGCAGTCAAAACAATAAAAATCATCTCCAGACACTCGTACATTTCTGTATAACAGTATGAAGAATGAAAAAAGTTATTATGTTTTAGTGTTTAGCATCACTTCCAGGGCATTCTAACATCTATAAAAAGGAACCGTACAAGACATTCATACGCATGTTAACAAAAAAAAGTTTAGGCATTCAGTTGTTAACTTTAAAAAGGTGAAGTTTGGGCTAAACCAAGTGCCGTGTATTCGTACTTAAATCCTGGCATCCCTATGTGCATTTTCTTCAGAACTGTGGAGAAGTTCAGTGTGAAACTCTCTATGTGTCGGTTTCCATTAAAGACCAGTCACTGCTGCTCTTCCTTCTTGTGCAGGGTGGCTGGTCTGGTCTCCGCCCCTCCTGTATTTTTATGCAAGCAGCCTGTAGTGCGTGGGCCTCTGCACAGGCTTTGAACAGCACAGCAATGGCATTACGAATACTTGTACGGCAATATCGGGGTTTAGCAAATGCATACGGTGCACACAAAGTGGATTAATATCAGTGGTTCTCAACCCGTGTAACCTCAGGACCCACATTTGTCCTTGGTCATTAAGTCGCAACCCAAATCACACTGCAATCGAACGCACGGCATTAGGGTACCGCTCATTCTGGTGCGGGCAAACTGTGGGAGGGAGGTGCGTTTGGGGTACTATTCAAATGAATGGTAACGCAACACATTTCCCACACCATAATGCACAGTAGGAGTGGCTCCTCAGCCTGGGGGTCCAGTGTGAGCTGCTATGCTGTAACAGAGCTCCATCCATATGTGTATTGCTTATACAGCTCCCTTGCACACCCTGTAGAAGTGCCGGGAGCCAGAATGTGACATCACTCCTGTCCAGGCACCTCTATAGGACATGTGAGGGAGCTATAAGCAATGCACGTATGGACGGAGTTCCTTTGGGGCCATAGCTCCATCCTATCCCACCTCAAGCTGACATACGGCGCCAGGCAGCATATTTTGAATGGCTGCTCGGTGCGAGCACTGACATTGCTGCGCTAGGGGGAGACTGAGGAGCCTCTCACCTACAAAAGTGGAAGGCATGCAGCGACCCACTGAACACGGGGTCGCGACCCACCAGTTGAGAACCAAGGGTTTATACTAGGGCTGGGGAAATTAACGATGAATTTCTCGATTAATCTTTAAACTTTTTGATCGATTAAAATTATTTTGATCGAAAATGAAAAGACTCACCTCTCCTCCGGCTTTCGGGAGTCCCGTCGGAGATCTGGTGATGTCAAGGGCATCGTCACCGGACTCCTCCCCCTTCCCCAAGTGGCTCCGTCGGCTAACGAAGGGGGAGGAGTCTGGTGACGTTGATGTCTGTGACGTCACCGGACTCCTCCCCCCTTCCCTTCGTTAGCCGACGGAGCCACTTGGGCCGGTGAGTTTGCCCAAGAAGCACCAAGCTTCTGTCTTATCTTAAACTTATATATATGCACTATGTGGCTCTCCATTAACCTCCCCCCCCCCATCTCGCTCCCAGAAATGTGCCCATTGAAATTTCCTGATATTATGTTGCAATCAGGTCCTTACATGAAATGGAATGGACAGGTGCTACTACCTCAAATATTAAGCTAATACTTATGTTTAAATCACCCTTAGGGCTTTGCCGTTTTACTATACTATGTAAATACATTTGTAATCCAGCACGTTATTATTCTGAGTTGCCCCACTCAAGCGGCGGCCATATTGAGTGGGGCACGTGAGATTAATAACGTGCTGGATTAGTGTGATCCTAGTTCATTTTATTACTTCATTGCTGTGCTGTATGTGTATAGGCCAATGTAGTTGGATCTGTATGTGCGTTATAATTACATTGAAATTAAATCGATTCATCGATTTTAAAAAATTTCGATTAATCGAACACAAAATTTTTAAATAATTACCAGCCCTAGTTTATACTATTAGGCAACATATTTAGATGCAATTTTATGGTGCAGTGCGTTTAGCTTTAAGAAAAATATTTGTCACTCTGCCGGTTACAGCAGCAGGGGAACAAAAAAGTTAAACTACAGATTTTACAACACATCACAAACGCACCTCTTACCCAGTTCGATTGCCCGCATCGGAACGCGCTGTACCGCAATGCGGTGCGAATTGGGTCGTGACTTAATGACCAAGGACAAATGTGGGTCCTGAGGTTACACTGATTGAGAACCACTGTTCTAAATCATGCATAGAGATGGCTGCCATCCGTCGACCGTTGCACCCACCTAAATATGTATGGTCTAGCAGTCAGACAGGACCGAGGATTGGGCGAGTATATCGTCTTTATTTTTGCTCCCTAGAAAAATTTAGCAGTTAACCCTTGCACTGCTGGGGTAGTCCCACCACAAGAGTATAATTTTCAAATCCCTGGAGTTCCGCTTTAAGGTTTGTTTTGGATTAAGCAGTTAAGAGCCATAACACAGACTAGATAGACAGAAGTTACTTACTGGTTGAAGGAACGGGGATGCTGGCAAAGGAGGCGGCATTGGGGGTGCTTGGCTCGCTGGATGCCAGCAGTGAAGAATTGCTGTAGCCGTCGCTGGATGACCTGTTACTTGGTGGGTGTTGGATTGTCTGAATAGAATGTCCGTCAGAAGAGGAAATGCTTTGCTGTCCTTCATAGTCATGGCCATATTCATCCTTCACTAGTAAACTAGATGGCGCTGCAACACAACAAACAGTCTACATTTACTTCTTCTACGTCGATTTTATTTGAATCATTATACTTTATCAGCAGCATAGTTTACACCCTCGTGCCCAATCTGCTGCCTGTTGGCGCTTATTGTGTGGCCCTCGGGACCTCTGCAGCCTGGATTTCCTTTACCTAGGTGATAACTCAAATCAGTGAAATAAGTACATTCTGTAGATTGGGTTCTAGTAGTAAAATAGCTTTATTCCTTCACACTATCTTTTTTTCCCCGAGTGGTCCTTCCCTTTTCTCTTTGTACCATTCCTCTGATCTTATAGAAAGGATCTTGAGCTTATAGTGATGTCCAATGTGGCACAAGTAATTTTAAGGGGGCTGTAGGAAGTAGAAGCAATTATTTGAGAAGGGGCTTTAACAGCCGACATCTCTAAAAATAGGGTATACACAATACGAATCGTGGCGGGTTCCTGATGAACGGGCTGAAATTCATAGAGCGGCCGCCATTGACGGCTCCACCCGGCATCCCTCAATCTGCAGATCCTAAGGAGCAGGTTGGAAAAATCTTTGGCTGCAAGCTCTGTTGTGCTATACTGACAAGGGCCGGCAGCCACTGTTAGAATACAATGAAAGCAGCAGGAGATCTGTCCATCCACAGTGTTCAGCGTGGATGGAGGAATCTTTTATATTTTCTTAATTCAGCCTGCAGGTCGATCGAAGAAAATCTATACATGTACACCCAACTAAACAGTCTCATGTAATGTGTCTCCAGACTACGACTGTCTCATGACCCAACTCCCCATTATCCAACAATGTCTGGGGTCTCTGACCACCTTCCAGAGCATGTATACAGTCCCTGATAGCTTTCTGTAGCATAACATTCACCACATATTATATGCGGCCTCCTGGTGATGTCAAGGGACACACTCGGGGCCCCTGTATCAAGTAGTAACGGCCACCACGGGTTTACACATACAAAAATGTACTGCACACAGCCTGTTAGAAGTAGACTTACCAGTGCTTTGCAATGTGAGTCCCGACAAGTCTGAAAGAGACAACAAGAGTTAAAAATCAAAGCTGGAAAATAGAGATTAAAGAGCAGAGCAGGAAAAGATCGCCATATACAGGGATCACCTCACCAAGCTACAAAGAACACAACATCTGCAGAAAGATTATTATTTTCAGCAACTCATGCTCCAAACTAACAGCAGAAAACAGCGGGATAGTAGCTGAACTCTTCTGGTTATAACACCGCCCCATAATACCTAGCGCTAATAGCCATTTCTACGCCAGTGTAATAACATGTTTCAGGTACTGAGAGAGGTTTAGTTACAGTGCAGGCCGAGCACAAGCAGGACCTCTCCAGTGGGATAATACTCACTTACAGTCCAAGTCAGGACGGTGGGGTGACACAGGAAGCTGCAACAGCTAACATTGTCATTACCCTCCTGGCTAAACAAGACTGACTAAACAGAACTACAAATATTTTGCCTGGCAAAACAGCTCGTTCATATTTCGACTTCAAGCGGTTCGGTAAGAAACAATTCAGACCTGTGTGCCCAGATCTATCTGTCGCAGCAACATGCAGTATTTATTATGAATGGCATCCCAACACAATAAACCAGGGGTAGCTAAGCTTCAGCCCTCCAGCTGTGGTGAAATGAAACTACAGATCCCATGAAGCATTGCAAGATTCTGACAGGCACGACTCCCAGAGGCATAATGGGATCTGTAATTTCACCACAGCTGGAGGGTCGAAGTTTAGCTACCTTGCACTAAACCCCAGTGCACCCAATCCACCTGCTTTGCAGTGAGCGAATGTGCATTACATTGGGTATAATGGTGCAGGTCCAATGTTTGTACTACCTTAATACAAAGCACATTAACGCATGACAAAGCATGCACATTAATGTACTGCTTTGACCAGATAGGTCTGCATAGGCCCGCTAGTAGGAACCATTACCGTGTCTGAGCACAGTCCTTTCTCCATTCCCTCTAGGGCCACCATCTGATTTCTCCACCTATCTGCCTACCGGGGTAACTCGTTCTCCATTTCACATTCCTCGCCTCCAATATTTTTCTTTTCAGCCATATTTTCCGGTTTTCACTTGAGCTCCCACATCATTCAACTGTGCATCAATCATCTAGCATATGCCAATTCCTGGTTATGTCCTATTCCATAACCACGGTGCTGCCCCAATATCATGATGCGTGAGCTCAGCTTCTTTAGTGGTGTTGAATTGTTGTAAAAAAGTTTAAGAATTCATTATATGACTTGTGACTTTGTACTACGGTAGCAGTATCTATTCAATCCATATTAATCCATTACAGATAATTGATTGGTTGTGTTTTGCATTTTAGGTGGGTGTTATTCTATGTATACAAGTTTTCCATTTATTATATTTGTATTTTCTATTACTGATGTTTAAATTCGGGGGGGGTGG
>NW_017306760.1:1026026-1034097 GCF_000935625.1 Nanorana parkeri | reverse complement strand
GGCATTGATGCAATGTTGATTCTAAAGCTTCATTTAGCGATTGAAGAGACTATCACTAGGTCCTGCCATACGCTCACAGACCAACTCAGACAAGTTACTGAGCAATGTTAACGTCCCCTCACTTTTCCTCTGTGATGTGACCTGCCAGTGCAGAAACAGCATCCGTGTGGCTCCTAACTGGTCTGTGTTCACTCCCACACTCTGCCTCAAAGGGAGGTAGTGCTGGGATCTGCTCGCATAAGAGTGGCAGCTGCGGACAAGCACAGAGAAGGATCCTGGAGAGGATCCAACACTCCAGGACGTGTCAAATTCCTGGGAAACATGAATCTAGTAAACCTTCACGTAAGAAGGGATTACTGTGAATATCATTCTTCTACAACATTTTTATTTAAAAAGGGAGAACTTCTTGGACAATGACTAGAATAATCCAAGTTGGAATCTGGTGAATGCAGAGAGAAGCACTTACAATCATAGTCCAGCTTTGGGGCTATGTTGCATGTTACACCCATATTTACGGCGTAACATAAAACATGGTCACATGTCCCACCACCCCACTCTCAAACTGTACCACTCCCCACTTACCTGAATCACGTAGCCTTGCTTCTGTCTTCATTTGAACTAGTCATGAATGTACGTGGCTACGTCTACACAGATGTGTGATCCATGCACAGGATCTGCAGAAAAGCAAGCCCATCTGCCACAAGGACTCAAGGGCCTCAACGTAGTACAAAGTGTGATGATATCAACTCCATTATTAAGCCTGATGAAGGGGACCCTGTGTGGCCAGGAAAGCGCTCGTCTATGTGACTTTTGTCAATAAAATGGACTTACACTAACATGAATGCCTGGATTGGAGTGCTGGTGACATTTCTATTTATTGCCAAAGTGTGATGATGTGGCCACACTTGTAGCCCATTGTTTACTTGCTCCAGGCCCTCTAACAGAAAGTCCATATCTCTGGACCTAGAGCTGGGGGAAGAGTCTGTGCATTGCATCCGATCAACAGATAACAGCTGCAACACAAAAAATAATAAATGCAAATTTTTTTCTTTTATCAATGTGTGTGCATTTATTATTTTCAAAAGGTGGATTATGCATTTGGATATGAAATGTTTGAAGGGGAGGGAACCAGAATTAGCTAACAGGTATTTCAGCAGTGTAATGGGGCTGAACAATACAATACTTAAATCCCACATTAACTCCTCCAACATAAGATATAATCCCACGTGCGACTCTTACCTATTCCTGGGGACACGACCCGTTCATAGTGATAAGGATTCACACAGACACTGTCGCACTTCAGATCAAAGGCATACTGGCAGTACTTGACATGCTTCAGTTCATTTTTATGAAGATCTGGCCATCTCCAGAGACGGGCATATATGACATGCGGGAAGCCCTTTCTACCAGCCACCTGTCAGGATATATGAACAACCTGTAAGATTATGGAATCACACAGTGATAAGTTAGCCTGGCTTCAACTTATCAACAGTATAGCATTAAAGGGCGGTTCACACCACATCCAGTGCGTTCTGGCAAGGTTAGTGGCCAGTACGCACAAGTTAAGTCTGCCGCGTGCTGGGGCAGGAGGGGGCCTGGTGGTGCCATCGGATCGGAAAAAATAGTACATGCAGGATGCGGGAACGCACTGGATGTGGTGTGAACCAGCCCTAAGCCCACTTCACTAGGTTGTCTATGCTTCTCTGAAAAACAACACAAACAACAAGCATTTATAAACAATGAAAAAGATTCATCAGCTTTCTTTAGACGTCAAACAAACTTTTCCATTAGTCCAAAAGTTTTGAATACAGATCTGAATAAGAGTGCTGTATCTTTAAACAGAAACAGGTCTGGGCAAACTGGCATTGTCTTTAGATCGCCCATCTCCCCCATAATTACCCCCCCAAATGTTCCTGATAACAGCAGGGTGAAGGAGCATGTGCTTCCCCCCCAGGGTACACTGCAAAATGTACTCCTATATCATTAGGAATCTAAAATATACCAAAAAAAAAAAAAGTGTACCCTACAGTTCTTCTTTAGCCTAAACCCCCCAGACCTAGACCAATCCCTATTCAAATGAATGCACCAAGTTCTTGCATCGGTAAAAAGCCAGGATATGAACTGGCCGCCCCATTGTGATTAGGTGGAGTTGTGTCTTTTAGCATGAGCACAGGTTCATGCCAGATTTTGCCATGCGGCTAGTATCTTCTGGATGGCAGCCGGGAGCCACAGTGTCTTGCGTTGTCACAACTTAAAGGCACAGTTTATTATTATTATTTTTTTTAACTTTATTGGCAGTGTACATTCCATTTAAGGTCTCCCCACAGTAGCACAGTGCGATGGTGACCTCTGGTGCACCAGAGCACTGCAGTAAAATGCAGCATATCTGCACTTTTCTGCCCCGCACACCACACCAGTGTCGTGGTGTGATTGGGGCCCAGAGAAAACAATTGTCTTCTATGTGCCCTTGCAGTGACCTACATTTATACTGTGCAGAAAAAACAAAAAAGTCAGTGCATCGCGTATAGTGTGAATTGCTTTCCTGAAAACAAAGAGGACTTGCCTGCAGACGGCCATCTAACGTCCTTTGGATAGTGACACATTTGCTAGGGTGTGCTCCATTTGTGGTTATTGCGGTGATCAGGGAATCCAGTTCATCTTTCTTCTCTTTAAGCTTTTTTACCAAACTCTCAATGGCCCGCTTTGCGAATGTCTCGCTCTCCCCACCCTGACGGTGACACATTAAGCTGTGGACGATGCTCAGACAAGCATCGTTACTTGTCGGCGTGTTCGTTATGGACATTGTGATAGGGAATTCCGCTTTCTATGCTCGGTTCAAAGTTCCACCGCAGTGCTGTGAGGAGAACCCAGAGACCTAAATGGAGAAACAGAGAAAGAACGAGAAGTCAGAATAAAACTCTGATGTCTATCCTCAACTAGACAAGGATGACGGACCAAAACAAAGGGAAGCTAGAGCATCGTGACCAGCATACGTGCATCTAAATCCAAGAACAACCGGTATATTGCAGCTCACCAGTCTTTGGATGTGGTGGCTGCATTTGTTTTCTTTTTCAGGCATTTTCCCGTATTTCAATTTCACCTTGTAATCCTACGAATAACACATCCAGTACAGTGGTGCCTGGGTTCACGAACTTAATTCGTTTCACGATTCTGGTCGCGAACCGAATCAATCTGTGATCAGACCGCGATCTCTACTAGAGGAAGCCATGACCAGTGTCAGAGCAGGGAAGATGGCTGCGGTTGCGTTAGTCCCCCGATGCGGAGTTCACGTACGGAAGTAAGATTTTGCCGAACTTCCTTTTCGCAAACCGAAGCGTTCGTAAACCGAGGTACCACTGTATTAGGGTGACGACGCAATCTGTATCTGTGTTGGAGAAGCCTAGGACAGACGCGAGTTAGGACTACAGAACACCTCTTGAAAGAGCAGAGTTGTCATCTTAGACTGCTGGCTCCTGAATTGGGCTACAGAACACCTCACATTCTATTCATCTTTATAACACTGGAGGAGGTGTCCTGTAACACATACAGGTGTACTGGACAGCGCTAAGTGAAATAAAGAGTGCACAAGACAGCACCGGACTTCAACAAGTATACTTCAACAAGTATACTTGTTATATTAAAGTAAATATTTTCAGTGTTCATGTGTATAAAAACCTTGTGTCTATTTATTATTGGTAAATGCACTGAGGCCCATTTACTAAAAAACATGTTCACACACAAACAGTAAATCTCCCAGTAAATAATAATTAAAAAAGTGTTTTATAGAATACGCCTAGATATAAATGAGCAGTATTAACCTTCAGTGTTAAAGGTAGCCCCCCCCCACCCCCCGCTGCAAGGGCAGAGATATAGATATATATATATATCTCCGATCCCCCTCACGCCCCGGCACTCAGTCTTCCCTACGTTCCAGCTTGTGGACTGTCCCTGGGCATCCCAGTGTATAACGCAGGTCAATGGGGGGCTATGCATTGCACTTGATGCCAGCGAGCCTCCAACCACCAGGGCGAGGGGGGGGCTGGGTGTAAGAGAAGCTGCGGGTGCCAGTCTTGGAGACAGCAGGACCAGATAAGTGAAAGCCCTTCATAGAAAACCCCTAGACATATACACAGTTAACCCTTGCAACGCCAGCGTAGCCAGTGTTCGCTTTTTATATACGCTACCTACTTGCACCTTGCCGATTCTCTTAGTTTTCTGCAATTTGAGCAGGCAGGATGAGTCATAAATAAAAACAGACTTCCCATCATGAGTAATTATATCATGCCGTCCCCATAGCTGGACAGTCCAAATACCCCCAAATTGTATGTTGATCCATTGCCCCTGCTTGGGAATCATCGTTGGATCCCCCTTTAAAAAAAAAAAAAAAAATGACTGAAACGGAAAAATCAATAATTTTGCAGTCCCTGGAACCATGAAACATTCACAAAGCTCCTGATAACCAGAAATCATGTGATCCATCACCATTTAGGAACATGGCAGATATCTAAACAAGTGTCAAAAGGTTGATGAAGGTCACATGACTGACAGGCCTATCTCTCTGTATTTTCACTGAAAACAAACAGAACAGGCATGGAAGATTCTGCTGTGTCCTGAACTAAAACAACAACACAGGAAATTGCCTCTGCATTGGGATTATCCAAAAACAAACAAAACAAAGATTAGTGGGGACTTTTGCAGCCAAGTTGGCACAACACTTCATATCAGTTACATCTTTCTATTCATGTTTAGTTTAGATTTGTATTGAGATTGTAGTCCACCCTGGAAGTGAGCTTGGAGCGGTGACTACTTCACAACACACACGGGGAACAAAAGTATTTAATAGTTAAGGTGCTTTAAATGTATTTTTTATAGGGATGCACTGATACCGGTATTTTGGTATCGAGTACGGATATTTTTTTCAGTACTCACAGATACCAAATACCCATACAGGAAACCAGGCAGCGTGTAAAGATTCGCCAGATGGCGTTTCGATTAGCAGGGAAGCCGCCCCCATGCTTCTCGTCACTAGGTGACAAGAAGGCATGGATCCGGCTTTCTGGCCAATCAGGAAGACGGGCGCCATGTAATGATGCGGCGCCTGGCTTCCTGATTGGCTGGTAAGCCGGCTCCATGCTCCCTCGTCATGAGGTGATGCGGGAGCATGAAGCCGGCTTTCTGGCCAATCAGACAGCCGGGCAGCGTGTAATGACACGCTGCCTGATACCGGAAGCATCGGGCTAGGCACCAGAGCATTTGGGCGATCGGCACCAATACTGATAGTAGTATCAGTATCTGTGCATCTCTAATTTTTTAGATATAACTTCTGAATTTAGTGTAACCTGGGCTGGATAAATATAATAATAGAAGGATTTTGTTGCAGTCTTTGTCTTTAGCACATGGATCAATCTTGGAAAATTGCCTGTCACACAACTTCAGCAGCAGGTCCTCTTTAAAGGCTGGGAGTGCAAAGAAGGGTGACAGAAGGTGCATTAGCGGCCTTTAACCCCTTCGTGACTGACGACGTACAGTGTACGTCGCCAGCATCGGGGCTGTTTAAACAGACTCCCGGCGACTTTTGCCGTCAAGAGATTCACAGCACTGAACCCGATACCTTAATGGATCTGGAGATGAGGATTCCGGTGGGAACTGGAAATTGCCGGAAAAGATATGTCCCATCTCTGAAGTCAATGATTCATGGCTGTCAAAATATGGGAGATGACACATAGGCATACAGGGAGGCATTGACAGGCATTCTGAGACAACGTAAACACAATATTACCATCATGTTTTCTCTCTTTAAAAGCGCAGTCCACCCTTTGAAATACAAATTGATAAAATAATAAATGTGCATTGAAGCCTGCAAAGCATTACAACTGTGATCAGTGTGTTGTGGGTGCAATACAGGCTCCATCGATGTTTACATCCAGCCTCAGAGGTGCTGATCTTGCCGGACGAAGTGACACTGCACTAAGGTCTCGTTCACACCTAGGCATATTGCATATGCGCGGCCGGCGCACGTTTTTTTACCGCGATTCGGCTGTATCCCAATGGAAACGCGCAACAAAACGGCCCAAAGTAGTACATGTACCTTTTCAGGCGTGGACCGTTTTGTAGCGTGTTAGGGACGGGCGGAAATACGACAAGGTGGGAACGAGACCATTGAATACAATGGGATTTATATTTTTGAGCGTTTTGTAGAGCGTTCGTCGAGCGTAGAACGCGCTACAAAACGTTCAGGTGTGAACGAGGGCTAAAGCGTAGCAAGGGAGAAGATCGCTATGGGGAAGATGGGACAATGTTTGTAAACAAACCCCAGACTGGATGGCCATGCACTGTTAGAATTTCAGTCTATTCACTAAGGCATTGTTCACACCAAGTGCGTTCCAGGAGCAGAGCAATTACAGACCGGATCAAAACTGCGTCCAATGTATTCCAATGGTATTGTTGGCTCTAGTTCACAACGCAGCGTTCAATTCCAGAGCATGTAAAAAAAGCTGCAGCAAGCACCATTTTACCTGCTCTGGAACGCATGCAAATGCATCAAGAACACATGCAAACGCACTGAAAGCCCACCTTAAAACTAAAAAAAAAAGTTTTTTTACCAAAAACGGCTCGGAACGCATAAAAAAATGTGGCACAACCCACTGCGTGTGCAGAAACTTGTGCAGATCTGGTCTGCATTTGGTGTGAACAAGCCCTGAAAGTTACATTTTAAAAATACAGGAAAGGGGGATATTAGAGAGAAAAAAAGAACACTGGTGTGACCGAGTGATATTCTCCAAAAATATAGCCGACTGCCTTCCAATAATTCCAGAGACAAATAACCATCATTGTGTCATCTTCTATTGCCCACAAATGCAGCACAATAGTGACACAGTTGTATCTCTGTAGAGGTGCGGGAAGTCTGGAAGTTATGAACATTCAAAAATTAAGACCAAGTAAGCACAACACCGGGGTCACCCAGTAATTTTTAATCTGTGTTAAATGCCACGGACAACATACGGCCATGCTGCTTGGCAGACAATGATATATGAAATGCCATTTGAAAGCTACGTTATCATTTATATTTATAACATTTCCTCAACAAACATCCTTGAAGAGTATCAGGGGATTACCGCAGTGCCATATTCACCAATTACCGCTTGCAGGTTTACAAGGCTCCGGGATGAAGGTCTAATTGTGCCCACCATCTATTAGAGGGAAAAAAAACTAAAGCTCTCAAGGTATTAGGGATGCACCGATACCACTTTAAGACCGAGTACGAGTACCGATACTTTTGATCAAGTACTCACAGATACCAATTACCGATACTTTTTCTTAAAGGGACAGGTCAATTTTTTTCTAAAGCAATACAAACTAATGCTTTAAAGGTCACTTTCTTAATATTATGATTTATGAGATGACGAGAGAGCATGACGCCGGCTTCCCGGCCAATCAGAATGCCGGGCGCTGCGTCATTACACGGCGCCCGGGTTCGGAATTTGCTAGCTTCCTGACCAATCGGGAAGCCGGCAGCTCGTCATTGCACGCTACCCTGCTTCCTGATTGGCCAGGAAACGGCTCCATGCTCTCTCGTCACTTGTGATGAGAGAACATGGAGCCGACTTCCCGGCCAATCAGGAAACCGGGCAGCGTGTAATGATTCGCTGCCCGGCTTCCTGATACAGGAAGTACTCGTGCTAGGTATCGGGGCATTTGGGCGAGTACGAGTACTCACCCAAATACTCGGTATCGGCACCGATACCGAGTATCGGTGCATCCCTACAAGGTATAAACAAGACACACATTACACTCAGCTGGCAGACAGAATATTAGGGCTGCAACTAAAAATTATTTTGATAATAATTTTTTCTATTCAATAAAAAAAAATTTGAATACCATCTTTAATTTAAAATACACAAATGGAGTGTGACAAAAAAAGAAGTTTACTTCAGAAAAAAAACTGCAAGCACAACTTTTTTGCAATCGCACGGCACTGTGGTACCACACGTTCCAATGCAGGCAATCGCACCGTGGGTGGGAGGATTGTTTGCATGGAGGAGTGTTTGCAACGGCTGAGCAGCGTGGCGGC
>NW_017306760.1:1000307-1026001 GCF_000935625.1 Nanorana parkeri | reverse complement strand
AGCAGGGCTGAGCAGAGTGGCGTGGGCAGGAGGGGGAGGGGCTGAGCAGATTGGGAGGGGGGGCACATTGGAGGTTAAGCCGAATCAACTAATCGATAATGAGAATAGTTGATAACGATCCTCATTATCGATTAGTTGCTGCAGCCCTATAGACTATAGAAGGCAAAAACACAGGAGTGTATTTATATAACAATCCCATAGCCGTTCGCTCTGCTAAGATTTGACTTTTAGATTTACAGCTCATTATGGCCACTACATAGAGCCGAAGAGCACTGGAATTTCAGCTCCATCTAACGGACATAATGTGGTAGAAATCTAAGTCACATGTATGCAGAGTAAACTTTTTATAAATACATCCCATCTCAGTATAGAGTGTCCATATACAGCACAGCTACAGATAAACTATTACAGAATTCAAGAGCTAATTCAGTTTGTAAACCAAAGGGCACCAAAGAGCCCTTAACAGTCTATAAAAAGGTGCCCATACACTGCACGATTCTCCTACGAGAATCGCGGGAAATCCCGCGATCGTACGAGAAGCGAGCAGTGTGAATGAAGACGTGAGACCGTTTCTACTTTACGGTCGCACGTCTTTTGTCTAAGCAGCATGCTAGAAAACCAGCCGAAAATCTTACGATTGTCGGTTGGTTTGAACGGTGCTCGGGAGACAAATGCCGGTGCTTGGGAGACAAATGCCGAACGGGCCGGTGTGCAGCATTGCGGTCATCGGAAGCCCGCCCCTCAGGGGGGCGGGCTTGCGATTTCCCTTTAAATCAGAGCCAACGGTGAACAGGCCGTAGGCTCCATTCACACCTGAGCAGCTCTCCACACGTATTCAGCTGTACTGATATGTGCGGGGCCACTCTAAAACACAAAAACCAATGCACTTCAATGTGCATAGTTCACGCCATTGTGGGGACCACACGGTACCCCAAAATAAAGCAATAATCTGGCGGATTCCGCACGTTCACGGCTATTTAATAGTCGCAAACTAGCGGCATCTGTGCAGATTGGAAGACATTAGCATTTTCGTCCAGCATGCTCTTACACACGAAAACCGCAAACGCTATGCGTGAATGCAGGCTTATGTGGGTCTAAAACGGGTCACCCGGATTGTACAATCTGAACCCGCTTCCTTTGTGTCCTGTATAAGCAATGGGATTCACGTTTTACAAACGTGGTGAACTTGAATGGTGGCTGTGAGAAACTTTGTGGTTGGCGATTCTTTTTTTAACCCTTTTTGTATATGAGAGACAACACGGGAACTGCAGTGGTTATACACTGGGAACAGGTTTTCACCGTCACAAAACTGATGCACCACAGCAATGTCTAGATGTAATCCAAAATGACAGAATGAGTGAGTATCTGGTGCGCCTGTGTGCATCCCATGGTTTAAAGTAGTATTGTGAAAAATGATCAAACAATATATTGGTAATTTTTGCCCAAGCACTTCCTGTCATGTTTCCAAACAGTTCCAACTCTCTCAGCTCATCTTCCCTGAACTTCCTGTCCAGTACAAGATCACAAAAGAGAGTGACATCTCCAGCACCCCCCTACTAGCTTGGAACAGGGGAGTGTCTTGCCTTGCCTGTGTTTGTGGAGACACACACAGCTTACTAGTACACACAAGGGTGGCTCCATAGGACCTTGCAAGAGAAAGGAGCCACCCTAACACAGGATATCAAGGCCAGGGCTCAAGGGACCAGCAAATTTTGCAGGAAATAAACTTTTAAAAATCAAGGAGCAGCATCCTTTATAAGCGATTTAATTAGCACTAAATGAAATGTTACAAAAAGCAAACAACTGATCACAGAAGGATATGCCAAAATGAATCTATGCTTCTGCATCATCCAGATTGGATTACTGCAATTCCCCTACTATAGTCTCCCTGAAAAAGAAATACCTCATTGGCATCTGGTATATAATATGTCTCTCATACCAGATGCTGCTGCGCACATTGCTAAGCCCTTCTCACTTTTGTTATAAACATGAACACACAGATAGAGGAAATGACATCATAACCAGGAAGTTGCACAGGAGAAAAATATGACCACAATAATACTGACCCCTAGGGGCAAAACTAGTAATCACAATATATTATATGAGAACAAATGTTACAATAAAACAGCATACTAACACCCCAATTCTTTGTTCCCCACATTTCCCAATTGATCTTCGAACAGAAACGGCAGCCAATCAGCTGCCAGCTCTGTTCAGGTGCTCTGACAGTGGCCACTGGCTAGTAGGCATTGATAGAGGAATCTGTTAATATTACAGTGTATGGCAGCTTTAGATTTGACCCCATTAGCTCTTGGAAAAAATTAACAAACGTTCCAAAAACAATTTTTTTCAATGAAATTCTACTGCTTTATGGCCAGCTTTAGTATTAACCTCACAAAATCTCAGAGAGCATCAAGACCAAGTCCTCGTTCACACATAGGTGTTCCATGAATGTACTCCAAAGTCAGGGGGGAAAAGAAACGCGCATTCACGTAACGCATAAAAGATGTGCAACATGCTTGCGATGCCATTACTAATGCCACCAAGCGTGTGTTTTACCCAGGCACACAAACGCATTGGATGCCTGTAGCAGAATCTGCTACGTGAACTACTTTGCCACGCTTGTTGTGCACGCAGGAACCTGCTGAGATCAATGGACGTTGCACAGCAAACTTGTGAAACAAACCCCACTGTGGCCATAGAAGTGAAATGACAATTGTGACATTTAAATAAAAGTACTGCAAAGAAAAGAAAAAAAGTACACAGTACAATGTGCTGGGATCGGTGCACTGACATCGTGTTGGGCAACACAAACCAGCAGCTGTGCGTCTAGTGCAGAAGCTGGTCTGAGTTGGCCCTTAAGGCCCATTCACACTAGCCACATTTTAGCGGGTGGGCTAATGCATGGTGGCAGCTCTGGCAGTGTGTATTGTATGACACACTGCTGCAGCTGTCAATGTTTACATTTTTTTTTTAAACTTTATTTGTAGTGTACAATGTGTACACCCCAATCGGGTACCCTTGAATGGCAGTTTGGTGAACTGCAGCCAATTAACGATGGCATCATGTGCACTATGATAAAACGCAGCATGTTTGCATTCTACCTCAGCGCACCACCCATCACACCTGTGTTGTGGTGTATATAAGAAACATAGAGAACAACTATTTTCCACTTGCCCTTAGAGTGACCCGAGTTGATTCGATGCAGTACAACAACTCATTGCAATACATGTGAATGGGTCCGCAGAGAGGAGGTACCATGGGGGTCAATCAGTTATGCTGCATGCAAGGATAAATGAGCAGAGGGGGTAACCTCGACAATGTGCTGCTGCTCCTTTACTGTCCAATCAGCAAGATGGAAGAAGAGAGATGGCACATTATCCACAGACAATGGTGTCACCACCTGGCTGTGCAATGGGGTGGGGGGAGGGAAAATCGCAGAAGTCAATGTACAGAAATACAATTGCTATATCTGTATTTTATCTGTTAGCCTGGAGCTCAGACCCAAACACACATATGCCTTACATTAAGGGTAGGCAACCACGGCACTCCAGATGTGGTGAAAGTACAACTCCCATCATGCCTCTGGGAGTCATGCCTGTAACTGTCAGTCTTGCAATGCCTCATGGGACCTGTAGTTCCACAACAGCTGGAGGGTCAGAGTTGCCCCACCCCTGCCTTCCATATTACCATGCAAAACACTATCCATATAAATGGAGTGCTTTCTAAATATTATTATAAAGAAAAGGATGGATTTTTTTCTCTCCAGACATTGATGCATTCATTAAAATCCATAGAAGCAAATCCAATACAACACACGAGTCAAGACGCACAACGGTGCACACACAATGGCTCAAATGTGCCCTCTGTTGGACCCCCCAATGTCATCTATTTTTGATTGCAATTCCCCAGTGCATATTTGGAATCCATTTATTCGGCACAACCTCATCTTTTATATTTTGCTCAGGAATTGGGCATTATATTTAATTTGCTGCACAAAAAATAATTTGGTTGCATTGGTTACTGAAAATTTGGGTTTGATAAAGAGCCTGGCTAATATGGTGTTATCAAAAAAATTGCTGCTGCCTCCCTGTCATTCTACAGGCTCTCTGATGTCATAATATATACCATGTTTTGGTGGTTTTATGTCATCTTCACACCTAAAATGTGCAATATAAATGGCTCCAGCTATGAAAGGGTTAATCACCTCACATGGAAGCATCTCTATGGTGACAGGTCCGCTTCCAGTGCGGCCCTGGCTGCATCAAATTGGGGCCCATGGAGGTCACGCTCCTGTGCTGATAGGAGCCCCCCCAAGGCGGGCCGCACTGGTCTCCCGGATCAGGGCCCACCCAGCGCCCCACACTCACCCGCAACGGGCCCGTGTGCTCTCCGCTCTTCTTCAGCCCAGGGGTGGGGAGGGAACACGGCGTCGACAGCAGTCAGCCGACCAGGCAGCCCCCCCGCTGCTCTTCCTGGGTCTCTCCGGACACCCGAGCGGCACAGGCCGCAGACAACAAACCCCCCTCTCGGGTCGAGCGTGCGCAGCAGCAGTAGTCGAAGCGGCGGCTACATCCGGGACACTGAGGAGGGTAGGAGGAGCAGGGCAGCTAGCGGGAATGTGTGGGCGGGGCCGTAGCGCGCCGAGTGGAGAAAGGGTATGGCTGGATGGCTACCATGGTAACAGGTGCTGTGATTGACGGGCGTGGATATTTGGGAGGGTGGGTAAAGGAGAGGAATAGACGGTCAAAAAGCAAAAGGGAAGAGGAGGGCTTTGTAGTAACCATGGTAATATGAGATGTGATTGACTATCAGGGAAAGAGGCGGGAAGAAGAGGAGCAGGAGGGGCCCTATTGTAAAAGAGAATGAGGAACAGCTGATGAATACGGGGCGGGGAGTTATGCATCGCTATGACAACAGGAGCTGTGATTGATGGGTTTGACCATTGGATAAATGGGCGGGAAGGAGTTGAGGGGAGGTACCAAGTTGCTACAGTGTGCACATCATGACATGCATGGGTTGAGAGCTGTGTGCATGCAAAGTCTCGAGTGTCCCTGTGACAACGGTTTTACCAGATAGGAGAAACTTGTAACAGAGACAGAAATAAAATGCTGTTTTAAGAAGGAACATCCAATGTCAGCTTGTCATTGCTGCCTTTCGCCCCATTGAGGTTTCCTTTCTCATGTCCTGCCTGGTGACACTGTCACAGTGACAGGAAGTGAAGGGAAATCTCTGTAATGGAGCTTTGGATGGCATTAACAGCCTGACATGGATTGTAATCCCAAACTGAAAACAAAATTCAGTTCCAATGAAAATGTAAACATTCAATGCCAAGGCGCCCTTGTGCACATGATAACTGCATCCTACCCATTTATGGGAACATGATACGTGTCCGTTGTTACCGTGCGTTGCGTGTTGGCGTGCTATTCAAAACATGGTACCGTAACACTCCAACACATGTTTTCTGTCAGGTTGTGTAAGGTTAAAGCAGGGCCGTGCCACCAATGATGCCAACTGAGGGGGTGACATTGAGGCCATGTCCATACCAAACACTCCGACTCCTGTGCAGCTCAGTGACGCTAAACCTGTACTTTTAGCAGGCTGTGCTTCACTGAGCCGACTGCCTGCATGACTGGCAGTGCTACTTCGTGCCAGCATTCTCCGGTGATGCCAGACCAGCGCGATAATGTCCCCCTGGGGGGAGTGTCCCTGACAGCCTGATTACAGGAAGTGGCTTTAATGACGTGGGTGTCAAACCCGGAATAGGACCCGGTGCTAAACTACAGAGGGTGAATACTACAACAGGGGTGAGCAACCTCGGCACTCCAGCTGTTGTGGAACAACAAGCAGGACGAGGCATTGGAAGACTCTTTAGAGCCACAGGCATGACTCCAAGAGGTAAAGGTACGGTGGGATTTGTCGTTTCACTACAGCTGGAAGGCAGAACTCACTACATAAAAGGGATTTGTTCTAGTAAGATTTGATTGTATTATCAGAGACAACTCCAGTATGTATTCCTATCACAATGCTGATGTTATAACAGGAGAGGATATGCTGGGATTTTACTCCTTTAAGTCCTTACACCGGCAATGCCAAACACTCACCGTGCCGAGATCCTGGTGCAAAAAACAAAACGCAAGAATGCGCTGAAGAATGGACGCAGTGACAGACACGATCTCTGCTCCTGATTTTTACATATAGTTGTCACCATTAGATCTTTTACATGATGTATTTTTTTTACAAGAATATGTGCCCAGCTATGAGGTCACTGATTCTATAAAGATCCATCATGAAGCGTAGAGTGGGTTGGATTACTTGAAGATGGCATTGGCGCGCTGTATTTATGGAGTAGCGATAAAAATAGCCGCTATTAGCGTGGTATATGTAAATGAAATAAGAATATCTTTACATAATGTGTATGACAGCAGTGGTGGGATCGCAGGGGACTGCTTCATGATCCTGGTAAGTAAGAGTACTAGTCTGTATGTGTAATAAAAGCCCCCAACTGCGGCCGAATGTTTTTCTACATTTTGCCCCGCTGCGGGCAAGCAGGGTTAAATGTAGAGTGGGGGCACCGCCACTCGTTTTGTACAAGTGGTACAGCCGCCCAGATCACAGCAGCCTGCTTGTTCCGCGCAATGCTGTGCTCAATCTTCTGTATTGGAGGACAGGGGAGACCCCCAGATGTCTCCATAAAAGAGAACCTGTCACCTCCAAACGCTATCACATAGGGGCTTGTTATCCCCTGTGTTGTAGCAATAAAGTTAAATGAAAAAAAATTGATAAAGTAAAAAAAATAAAAAAGAATAAAATAAATTTTTTAAAAATGTAAACCAACCTCATCGCCTATGTCATCTGCATACAAATGGGCATGGTCTGTGTGCTTTTAAGCCCCTATGTGTCCCTTGTTTGTCTTGTCCACTGTGTGTCTACTAGTCTTGTAAGGTGTCACTGTTTGATGCACTTAGACGACGGTTAGCTTTATAGCCTTTCAGCTATTCCCAGGCGGTTAGCCTGCACTCCTACACACTGAAACACCAAATAACATCTTTTTTGCCTGGGAGCCCTGTTCTTTTCGATTAGGTCTCCCCTTCCGGAACTTACAACTGGTATCTATTATACGCTCGTAGTGACTATAAGGTTTAATTGGCCTAAACAATAGTATGAGGCTAAGAATGTATGATACGAAGACCATTACACTGTACATAACTATTTTTTATACCGTCTGTCACAATTCAATACATTGTAATGCTTTAATATTGGCTGTCATTTAGCACTGACTTAATCTCTTACATCACAATGTGAACTAGTCAAATGCTGAGATTTGATTGTAATGTACTGACACCATATGTTGAGATCCAAGAGGTACAACATTCCCCTGTATGTTTATAATTTAATAAAAACTATATGGAAAAAAATAAAAATAAAATATATTTTAAAAAAAGTGATAAAGTAAAAAAAAAAAAATTAAAACCAACCCCGCTACGCCCGCCATCTGCATGCAAATAAGCGCACACGTTGGACATAGTGCATGGACACACGCTCAATGTGCATTAAAGGGCAAGTTCACTTTTCCAAGTAATTTGGAAGAATGAAATTACTCGCTCAAAACTGGTCCAAGCCGTAGTAGTTGCAATTTAGCCAATAGGTAGGACCTCACAAATGAGTGACACGGGGCGCTATCGATCCGCAGGTTCTTAAAGGGGATGTAAACCGCAACAATTAACTTCTTTATCTATCCGTTTCCAGCTTTGGTACTTTCTGAATCAGAGACCAGGAACAAACACGCAGCATGTGAAGTCAGATCTGAATGCTGGTTGTGGGTCAGCAATCCAGAAGCTGTTTCATCCAGCAGGTCATAATGAGAATTGCTGTAAACAGAAACAGCAATGGCAACTTCAGTCATTCTGTCATCAATGGTTCTGCTTTTAGCTTCAAATAAATAAATAAATCCAATTTGAAAGCTGATTGGTTGCTATGGCCACCCTCCCCTTTTGTGAAGAATTTATTTTCACTCCATTTATTTTTTTATAAAACAGAGCTCTAAAGTGCTACATAATGCGTTAAAGTAGAAAATCCAAATCTTATTTTTCTTTTAGATTTGGATAGAGTAAGGGAGAGTTAGCTTTTTTGCAGCCATCTGTGTCCCATTGAGATTTCCCTTCACTTCCTGTCCGAAAGCCACAACAGGATGTGAGAGGAACTCCCTCCAAAGTGAGAGAGATCCTTGGTGGTCAGCAGGGTCACCAGAACTAGCGTCCCCACTGGAAGATTTACCATCTTGTACTGTTCCTCCAAAGAGAGGGAAATCCCTGAGGATCAGCAGGGTCACCAGAACTAGTGTCCCCATTGGAAGATTTCTCATCTAATCCTGTTCAAGTGACCACCCAAAGTTTGGGATTTTCTTTCACATTCAGTGATAACATAGTATTTGAGGTTGAATAAAGACATTAGTCCATCAAGTCCAACCTATTAGGATCTCATTCTAGGAGTACCCGTACCCCTGTATATTACGGTCCCTTAAGAAATCGTCAAAAAGTTTCTTGAACAATTCCCCATTATTTGCTGAAATCACCGCCTGTGGCAGTGAGTTCCGGACCCTAACTGATCTTACTGTGAAGAACCCCCTTCGCCCCTTGTGCAGGAAGCACGGCGGGAGTGTCCGGCGGGGGGGCGGCCCCTTCTTCGGGACGCAGAAGCGATCTGGCGACAGGTAAGTCGCCAGGATCGCTTCTGTTGTAAAGCCGACAGTCGGCTCTACAAGTTTAAACAGAGTCCCGGCGGCAAAAGTCACCGGGAGTCTGTTTAAAAAGCCCCGATGCTGGCGTCAGTCACAAAGGGGTTAATACAGGACAAGACCCTGCTAGCTTTGTTTATTGGTTTAGTCTTTGATCTTTTATTTTTGCTCCCTAAAGGTATACACTTTGAAGTAGCAGTATGTAGTGTGTTTTTAAAACAATCCCACATCTGGTCTGTGTTTAGGTTTTGAAATAAGCTTTCCCATTTTATTTCCCTCACTAGGTTGCGCAGCTTATCAAAGTTGGCCCTTCTGAAGTTTAGGGTTCTAGTCCTTCCAGTACACTTCCCTTTTCAGTCACCAGGACAATAAATCTCCCTAACAGGGACTCAGATTGCAATAAAAACCTGATAAGTGTTCTAATTCCTCTCCACTCTATCCAAAAATGAAAAAAGTTTGGCTTCAGTTTCACTTTAATTTAAAATCCAAGAGATGAATCAGCAAACTAAAGTAAATAAAATAACAAAAACAACCAAAAATGTTATTTAAAGGCTAACTATTCAGAAAGACGCATTCATCTCATAGCAAAATACTAATGTGGAATAAAGCCCATCTATATATAAAAAAATTCAAGTTTAATAAAGAGAACAAGTGTAAACAATAACAAAGAGATATGATGGAAAAAGATACAATGCAGCCAATATATGAAATAAAACATTTCAGTGTTTCCTTTTAAAAGCAAGAATATCTACTTCCTAAGATGACGTGAATGTAGCTGGAGCAGCGAACGACACTTTACATTAGCGTTTCTCAATCTATTTTCACTCAAGGCACTCTTTAAAAGTATGCAAAGTCACAGGGGACCCCAGTCTAAATTGTAATAAATGTAAACGATGACGCGTGGTCCCCCAAAAAATCTCTACCAGATCTTTATCATAGATAGGGGTCTGGTATGCATTTAAAGGGGGGGGGGGGGGCACCTGGGGGGGGGGGGGGCCCAACGCAAAAAAAACAAAAAACATTATGTGGAGTTCCCACTTCACATCTGAGTCCTCCCCTTTCTCATTAGGTCCTGGATGCAGCTGCCCTGGATTAGCATGATGCATGTCCATGGTGACTAATTGACCTGGTGGCCACCTTGGAAATGCATGATACTGTACAAAAATTTGAAGGCACCCTTGACAAAGCTATAAGGTGCCCCAGGGTGCCACAGCACACTGGTTGAGAAAGGCTGCTTTAAACCATTATAGGATAGTAAGAGTTAGGCCCTCCTTGAGGGTTAAAAGAGAACTATGGGGTCAGTGTTTTTCACCATAGTTCTCTTTAGGGTCACGGGAGGACATATACCAACCTTCTCCCGTGACACAAAGCTCAGTATATAGCGGGCTATTGCATGCGATATACTGAGACCACCGCAGCCGGGACGGATCCCGACAATACTCTTGAGATCCCCCCAGCTGCGTGAGTGACAGCTGGCTCTGCCTATCTAGAGGGGGAATTCCTGCGGGGAGTGGTGACTGACAGTCAACGCTCTCTGCAGCGAGATGGTCGGGAAGTGAGCGGATCGGCGGCATGTCTCTGCTCACTTCGCAATCAATAGAGCCCGACCTGTGACAGCTTCTTTGTCACACGTCGGCTCTAACTATAAGGATGAGTGGAATTGGTATTCTGGGTAACAAGGTGTCAACACTATTTTAGGCTGTAACGTAACAATTATTTGGGGGTAAAACTTTTTAAAAGGCTTAGTACACAGACGATCAACAAGTCCAGTCCAGTGCGTCCCCAGCTTAGTTTACAACAGGTTAAGAAGGACTGGCACGGTTCTTCTGGTGTGGCTCTCTGCATCCTATGGGGGTAGCACCTGTCAGTGTACGCAGGAAGTCAAGGGTCTGCAGCAGGAGTAGCCAAACTTCATCCCTCCAGCTGTGGGGAAACTACAAATCTCCATAAGGCATTGCAAGACTGACAGCCACAGGCATGACAGAGCCATGATGGGATTTGTATCACCAGAGCTGGAGGGACGACGTTTGGCTACACCTGGTCTACAGTAATTGGCTTGGCCTTGCTGGTGTACACTAAAAAGTGCCCTTTCAAAGAAGTGCAAAGACCTTGTCTAAAGGTGCCCATACACTGCACGATTCTCGTACGGAAATCCCGCGATCGTACGATAATCGTGCAGTGTATGGAAGGCGTGCGTCCGTTTCTATTGTACGGTCGCACGACTTTTGTATATCGAGCATGTTGGAAAACCAGCCAAGAATGGTACGATTTTCGGCTGGTTTTTAACATGATCGAGAGATCACTGCCGAAGGGGCCGGTGTGCGCACGCGCACACTGCCCGTTCAGCATTGCAGTCATCGGAAGCCCGCCCCTCAGGGGGGCGGGCTTGCGATGGTCGCCGGGACAATCTGCCTGTCCAAGATGGGCAGATTGTATGTTTTTTTTTATGACTTTACAACACTCGCAAGACAGAAGTCTTGTGAGGGTTGTAAAGTGTATGGGCACCTTTAGTTCCCCTCTAAAGTGAGACCGTTACCCTAATCTGTTTTTTTCATTGGAATTGTGACAGTTAAAAAGTCCTCTGCTAAGTGAACTTCCGGTCCCACCAAAAAGCTTTCCGCTTGAGTCTTAAGTATGGTCACATCGTCATCCCCTTCCGTGATCAGTCCTGGAGGCTTGAACCTCTGACTAAAGTGAGTCAGAACCAGCTTCTTTGCTCGGCAGGAATTTGCAAACTCAGCCGCCATTTTGGGCGTGCTGTGACCATGTTCCTTGGCTTTGTCCATCTGATCGTCATCTAGTGTCGCTTCATGAATGAGGAGGTCAGCATCCTGGCAAAGCTTAGCAGCCCCCAATGAGGTGACACCTGAGCAGTCTCCAAGTATGCAAACTTTCCTTCCTGGCACGGGGTCCCCTAGGACCATGGATGGATGGATAGTTTGTCCATTGTCTAGTGTAACAGAAGAGCCGAGTTTAAGCTTGCCATAAATAGGACCAGGCTGAATACCTGCAAATAAGAACAAAGTATATTATTAACCAGGAATGGTCACTGTCGTATATTTATGGGCCACAATCACCTATACCAGAGGTAGCCAAACTTCAGCTGTGGTGAAACTACAAATCCAATCATGCATCTGTTTCTGGAAGTCGTGGCTGTCAGGGCCCTGCAATGGCTCATGGGATTTATAGTTTCACCACAGCTGGAGAGCCCACGTTTGCCTACCCCTTACCTATACCAACAATAATGTATCCAGATAAAGAAGTCAATCAGCGGAAAAACCTATTTTCTTATATGATGACCCCCTACCGACTGTCTGTGGTGCTAGGCCTTGCTCCATAAGTGTCATCTATGCCATAGAGTTGGTTCTTTGTCATCAAGAGTGGGACTCAGGGTTCTAAGCAAGCCGTTCATTTGTTTATAGCCCCAACCTGACACATGCCTGAACTCTGTCTGCAGAAAACCCACTATTGATCTAGAAATATTACAAAGAATAAGAATCTTAAATGGCACTCTCCACCTCTTTATTTCCATGGCCAGAATAGGCACTCCCAATGTCACCGTGCTTTAAAATTTGAGCTGGTGATCAAGAGATGATGGAAATTAGGGATGCACCGATATATCGGCCGGCGAAACACATCGGTCCAAAATGGCAGTTTTGGCAAAATGCAGAAAGTGCCTTTTTCTTGCAAATATAGCGGTGAATCCTATTCTCTCCTCCCTGCTGGGCGCTGCTCTGTGTCTCAGTGGGGAGGAGAGAAACTGTCACAGGCGGCCGAGCGCTGCGGGAGGAGAGCGTGTGTGGGCGGAGACAGCCAGCACTGTCACAGGAGGCCGGGGAGGAGTCAGCTGTCAGATCGAGCTCTCCTCCGCGCACCGCTCGCTCAGCCTCTGGTGACAGCTGTCAGGATGGAGAGTGGTACAAGCAGTCAGGGATCGCTGAGTGTTTGTAGATAATTGAGGACATGGTATGGTTACTATATCCTCAGTTATGAATGAATGGGAAGTGATCTACATCCCCTCCTGTCCATTCATGATTGTAGATATAGTAAACATACTCTGTCCTCATGTTATGAATGAACAGGAACACTCAGTATAGAGGATTCCTGTTCATTGATAACAGGGGCTGCAGAAAATGAGAACACAGAGTCCTCTATCTCTTTTTCTATTTTAAAAGGGAAATATCAGGGGTCTGTTTCGACACCTAATATTTCCCCGAAGCATCTGAAAGTAAAGTAAAAAAAATACAACTATTTATAAAAAAAAAAAAAATATAAAAAAATTAAAAAGTTTATAACAAAATAAATAAAAATAAAATGAAAAAAAACATTGAAAAAAGTTAGAATAAAAAACATTTTCGGTTTCGTTCTGACATTTTTTTTCATTTCGGTTTTGACATTTTCATTTTGGTGCACCTCTAATGGGAATGTAAAGAAGAAAGCTTAGAAATGAGGTAGTGCAGGTTTTTTAGACCCAGCAGAGACAATCCGAACTGTAGTATAAAAGCTATCAGCGAAACTCATTCAGCATCAAAGTTTAGAATGCCAAGCGAGGAGATGGAGCTCTGGACCCGGACATAGGTTGGTATCCCATGTGGGTGTAGAAGCTTAATACAACCCGCTTAACCAGTCATCAACAGTCTATATGTCTCTCTCATTCTATGGTTTCAGGATTCTAATCCCGTGTGCGGATTCTTCTCAATTTTTAAGTCGCAAGCCTTGATGAAGGACTTCTTTAACCCCCAAAACATGTTGGAATTTTAAAAGAAATTGTGACCAATTCATTAACTCTTTCTGGGTTAAAAAATAATTTAGTGCTCTCTACTCTACAAACTCACAGCATTAAGTGTGACAGTTTTAGCAACACTTAACTCAGGAGTTAAATCTTAAAAATGCATTCAAGTACCAAATACTCGGTGTGATACAGATACCGGAGTATTTGGGCTATGAGTACTTGTATCGGTATTCCTGATTGGTCGGGAAGCTGGCCAATCAGGAAGCCGGGTAGCCGGTGCTCACTTGTGACGAGAGAGCATGGAACTGGCTTCCCGGCCAAACAGGAAGCCGGGCTGTCGGTAATGACGCGTTGCCGGGCTTCCTGATTGGTCGGGAAGCTGGCCAATCAGGCTTCCCGGCCAATCAGGAAGTCGGGCTGTCGGTAATGACGCGTTGCTTTCTGATTGGTCGGGAAGCTGGCCTGATTGGAAGCTGGCCAATCTGGACATGGCACCCAGCTTTCTGATTGGCCGGGAAGCCAGCTTCATGCATGGAGGGAGCATGGAGCTGGCTTCCCGGCCAATCAGGAAGCCGGGCGGTGGGTAATGACGCGTTGACGGGCTTCCTGATTGGTCGGGAAGCTGGTCAATCAGGAAGCCGGGCGGCGTGTAATGACATGGCACCCAGCTTTCTGATTGGCCGGGAAGCCAGCTTCATGCATGAAGGGAGCATGGAGCTGGCTTCCCGGCCAATCAGAAAGCCGGGCGCCGCATTATTACACGGCGCTCCGGCTTCCTGATGGGCCAGAAAGCGCGCTCCATGCTTTCTCGTCACTTAGTGACGAGAAGCATGGGTACAGCTTCCCTGCTAATCGGGAAGCCGGGTGGCAAGTCTTTACACGCCACATGGCTTCCTGAACGGGACTTGCGGTATTGTTATCCGCTATCGGTATTCAATACTGAAATAGCGGTATCTGCGCATCCCTAATAAAGGGTAAATGAATCCAGGAAAGACAGCCCTCCATATCATAAGCAGTAGAATTACTGCAAGGCTGGACAATCTCATGATCAAGGCAAGCCATATACGCTTGTCCACTAACTTTTTGATTTGAAGTTTTCTATTCTGCAGTCAATGATGGCCCATTTCTGTGGCTCTTACTGAGCTTTCCGGCTCCTAGACTGGATGTATTGACTGCTGAATGTGACATTAATTGGTAGACTCCTAGTTTCTAGGTACTGCTTTGCAATGACAAAGGTTGTGATCAGAGGAGCACTGGGAACCTTTGGCCTGAGGGTCAACTACAACCAAGTGACCATTAAATGGAAGAGTTCTGTGGGCCATTAAAAATGTACCACACCAAGTGTGCCATGGTGCTCCAGTGATTAGCAAGCAAGGTGAAAGCTGGGTGTTCCAAAAGGGACATGGTTTTGTAAGGCCATAGCCGGGAGCTCACACACTACTGCGCATGCACGGGTCCCATTCTTCCAGGTTGCTGGAAAACATGCGTTAGTGCGCATGCGCACACAACGGAATGTGGCGCACTGGAAGTGACACAGTGGCGCACAGGAAGTGACACATGGCCCTCTAATAGATGTTCCTATTTAAACCAGCTGGCCCAATGGGTCAGTGCTGAACGGTCTTTCAGCTTGTGCTTGTGTTCCTGCTGATCTGTTGCCCGTTACCTAGACCCGGATTGCTGCTCACTTTGACTGATTGCTGCCTGCCCCTGACCTCTGCTTGTTATCTGGACTCTGCCTGCCCCTGTTCTCTGCTTGTTATCTGGACTCTGCCTCTGCCTGCTCCTTCTGTACCGTGCTGACCATCTGGCTTGACCCCCTGGCTTGTTTGACCTCGCTTCAGTTTCTGCTGCAAACCTCACTGACATCACAGCTGTGCACCTGCCCTGCTCATCCTTCCAGGGATCCAGTTGCCAGACTTCTACCATGCACCGTGTCTGAACACTTTGGCACCTGTGCTTCTCCCTGTCTACTCGCTCCCTGTTTCCACATCCAGGGGTGTGACACAAGAGCCGCAAGGGAGGCCTCCTCAGCTAATCGGACCTCCACCAGGTACGTGATAGGTTTATTGTGACATATCTTCTCAAATCTTCCACCATCAGCTTCTTTCGCAGCTCTTGGTATTCAAACATATGACATCTCAGAGCCACAAGGGAAGTTGGTGCTGGAAGACTTTCCTCTGCTAGACACTGCCCTCACAGGTCTGAACAAGGGACCAGGTAGCTAATCGCCAATCATGTGCCCCTGACAGCAGGCCAGTACAGACTGATGTCTTATCTCCACTCATGCTTACCAGCCCAACATAGAACTGGCCAGGGGAGCATTTGCCCCTTAGCTTAGACCTCCCCTCGTCATGATAGTTGTACACAATGGAATAGACTTTTGGTGTTTACCAAGTTCTCTTAGCTTGTTCACATTGAGTTTGCCTGGCCGGTCCTTCTCAGCAATCACAAACCCAAATGATGGAATACGATGATGAAGCTTGAATGCTCGAACAACAAACTGGTCGTTTTCCAAGAGCTGGTAAGTCCCGTCACTGGGATCTGCATGAAGAGTCTGCTCTTCCAAGGAAGGACCATTCTTTTCTCCGTATCTTGAGAGGTCTTTAAACTCTTCTGCTGGACACTGGTCTTCTGAAGGGACCAACTCGTGGACGGAATACGGGAAGACTAGCTGTGAGTGGGAGGTTTCCAAACTCATGTGGACAAAGTTCCTTAATCCCACAGGACCATAGATGTCTACATGCTGCTTGGATGGATTAGAGCCAGCCTGGAGACTAACTGTACACAGGAAGCCAGGAAGTCCAAACAGATGGTCTCCATGAAGATGAGTGATAAAAATCTTGGTAATTCTACCTGCAGGCATGGAACAAAACAGAACAAAAAACAGTGTTACACAATATATAAAAGCTTGGCCAAGATTGTACTTCAGCCTTCCCTTCAGTCTTGCACAGTACTGAAATTGTTCACTGTGCACTCTGAGCTTTTCACAGCGTGCATTAAAAGTTGCAGCAAATCAGATAGAGCCTGCCTCATTCCCATGCTGGGGGACATCCAGCATTATCTAGCTCTTTCCTCTCCAGCCTGACTGTCCCTGGCCCACCCTTTACATTCATTGGATTTCAGTTCTTACAATCTTAAAGGGTCAGCATCGCATGTGGGCACTGCAAGGGCGTCTTGCATGCAAATGCAGTCTGCTTGGAACAACTGCCCTTCCAGACTGATATACACCCATCAAGGCATTTTGATATTTGCATAACTTCTTCCAAGAGCCAGACGACTGCTTGCCTCAGGCTAAGGGCTCTTCAGAGGAGTACTAAGGCAGGGTGCTGTCATGTTTTCATGAAGCTATGTACAGCACGTATATAGCATGTACATAGCAAGTAGATATTACAGGTTATTAAACCCTCAGTGGTTTTTGCATATATCTAGTGCTAGCAAGCAGTAGATATATGCAAAAACATTTTAAAAAAAACAAAACTTTTCAAACAGGTTTAAACTTACCTGTGTCTTCGCCGCACGTTCCCGTACAATCATCTGAAGAGTCTCGGGCGGCCACAAAGGATCTTGGGGCGGGCGCATGCGCAGTTCAGATCTTCGGCCGTGAGACGCAAGGTAAGTCTATGGAGCAGCGTGCACCCGCACAGACATAATGGGACATGAGGGAAGAGGAGGACAGAGGAGTCAGCTCTGGATCAGAGACCAACACCAGCACTGGAGGGACAGCTGAAAACTACAGTAAAGAAGATGATCGGATGAAGAGGCATCATTTAAGGCAAGTCCTTACACTAACATTATGCACTGAACCGTGCATTCACAGCTCAGTCTCGGCAAGGTCCTGTGCTGAGATGAAGTAGCCCCTGTTCACATGCACTGGACTTATATCATCCCAGTCTGGGCCAATTATGGGTCCGAGGAGACAGAACCGGGAAAAAGACAGGGAGGAGATGGAAGCACAGGCATCAGAGGAAAGCGCTGACATCGCATGGCTGGAAGAGATCACCTGCAAGGTAAGTCTGCCATAACGTGCTCATATGCTGTGCATACTGGCATATTATCGCAAAATCCTCTGGGGGCCTATAATTTACGTTTTGTGTTGGTAGTTTACAGTTTACTAGCACTTTAAGGAAACCCGTCATGAAATTAATATATAGGCGGCCCTTGCTGACCTGTTTCTCCTTACCATACCGTTGTGCTGACTCTGACTTTAATAATTTGAGTCACTTGGCAGAATCCAGTATGTAGCAAGTGAAGTCTGATTATCTGTCCCCATGCAGACTTGTAAAGTTAATGAAAGAGGACAATTCCACTATTAGTGCAGTTGTCCAAGTTACCCCTATATATCTAAATTCTTACCTTCAGCCAAGCTCTGGAAGTCTTCACTGGAAGGCCCTGCCTGACGCCGCATATAGGGTTGCCACCTTTTCTTCCAGTGAAACCCGAACACGCTAGCAACACACCGATTTTTTGGGGGGGAGAATGAGTTTTGGCTTATTCATATGTTAATAGCTTCACCCATTTATGTGTAAATCTCACAGTCAAAACTATTTTTAGTGGGGGGCCAGTAGCTCCTATCTTAATATTGGTTGCCCTTGTCTGCCTGAAATCATGTGTCCGGGTTTCAGCTGCCATGAAACCCGGACACAGCATTCAAAACCCTGACTGTCCGGGTGAATCCTGGACAGGTGGCAACCCTAGCCGCATAGCCTTTTAAAGTCCCAGCCATGACCTGAGCCTACTGCCTATGTGCACCGCTTGCCACATTCATTCCTGTGGCTGGCACTACACTCTTCAGAATGACTAGGGCCACCAGAGTGCAGCTCAAACCATAAATTAAATCGAGCGACTGCCATGCAAACTTCAGGCAAATAGCTATACACACCGATGTAAAAAAAACAAAGAAGTGAGACGTCTTACTTGTCGAAGGATGTGTATTTCTATCTACCACTTCTAAGATTTACACAGAGAGATTTCACTGACATATCTTGTCCCTCCCCCAGCCTGTGATTGGACAGTGCAAGCAGCAGCAGACCGATGAGCTCATCTCTCTGTGACTGTTCTCTCTCCTCCTACCAGCATGCCCCCTGTTAGCACATTAGCCCTGCAATGCAAATGATTTGCTCCATGTGTTGCCCCCTACCTATTCCAGTCTGAGCTCTGCTGAACAATTAGATTGCAAAAGGCTGATACCAAGTCAAAATTCAACACCTACACCACTTGCAATAAGAAAAAAAAAATGTAATGATGTATTAATGAATACAGAGCAGTACTATGACTTGTTTAAATGGGTGTAAAATTCATTCAAAAGCAACAGCATTCAAACGTAACTCATAGCAAAAGGCTGCGTCTGGCCTGCTTTGCCTTTCGCGGTAAATGCACCTCAAGCGAACATAAAAGGGGGGAATTTATTAAAACTGGAGCAGACAAAATCGTGAGCAGTTGCCTATGGCAACCTATCAGCTTCTCTCTTAGGTTTGTTCAGTGAAGGTTTGAAAATGAAAAGGTGGATGCTGATTGGTTGCCATGCAAAGCCGCTCCAATTTTGATGATGAATTCCCCTTGTTGTGTTTACAGAAATGCAACATTTCGCCATTGAGCTCGATGGGAATCTGCTGACCTGCATGCGGTGAGTAAACAATGCCTATGTATGTAGCCTTTAAATTTGGGTCTTTTACATCTGCATGGAGTAAAGCTAGATGCTGTGGCGTAACAATCGCCATAGCGACCCAAGCGGCTGCTATTGGGCCCGGGCACAGGGGGGCCCGGCCAGGGCCGCCTGGGTCGCTATGGCATGTGGGGGTGCTGGCTGTCAGACACAGCTTTGATAAGTATTTAGGTATGTAGGCTATTTTGAGGGGGTGGGGAATTTAAAGGACAAAACATTGTGCTGTCTGTGAGTGTATTGGTGAGATTGCCCCCTTGCCTCTGGGCTGGGGTTCTCTTATCTCCAGAATATGATTCACGGGTATGCTTCGCTATGAATGTTTTTTAACTGTAGAAGTATCTGCTCGGTGTATAATGGTACTGTCATTTTCGAGCGATCCCGCCAGGGCCCGCGCGTGGGTGCCGAGGATACGTCACCGCTTCTCGTGCCCGCTGCACCTGCCGCTTTCCGCAGAGATGGTGACAGCTGTGGTATACGCAGATCGTAAAACTTAATAAGCAAGCAGGCAACACATGGTGGAGAACATTAGCTCTGCGGGTTTTGCATTTCATTACATCGGCTTAAGGTTGCTATTAAAATAGATGTCAAATAAATAATTATTTCTCAACTAGGGGGATGGGGGCTGCAATGCTTCTGGATATCCGAGTTCACCCATTCCAGAGAATTTTTTTTTTACTGAAAGTGGAAATGCCATGAATGACAAGAATAATCACCCAATATAATGTAAAAAAATATGCTGCAGGGCCAAAAATAAAAAATCACCACCTGGATTTCATGCAGTGTTATGATCAGACTGCCCGCTAGGGTGCTTAGAAATTTTTATTCCAGCACCTAATGGACTGAAAGATAAAAGTTGGGCTTACATGTACTGCTATCCACGGGACTGAAGAAGAAAAGGTCCACCGATCTACCCACCTTACCTCTGTTGTGGAGTGGGGGGATCCCAGAACCAAAGTGGCTAACACCTTCTTACTCTTTCTGCTAGATGGGGAAAGGGACCAGACCGATGTGAGGCAGAGGCTCCGATTGTCTTCTCAGGGCAGCCTGTCAGTTTCTACTTTGCACAAACCCAATACTTCACCAGCATGAGCACATACAACAGTGATCATAAGGAAGGGTGAACATTTTTTTATACAGTGCAGTCCAATGCATGGTATCCACCTCTCCATAGACTTTAAAGCAGAACTCCAGGAAAAAGAAATAGAACCATAAAAGTAAAATTAAAAAATAATCTTTTGCTGTAATACTTCTTTCAATCCAGAGCTTCCCCCTCCAGTTATTCCTTTCCTTCCACTAGATGGCTAAGACTGGCCATACACTAATAGTTTTTTTTCTTTCAGTTCTGCTTAGGGCAGGGATGGCCAAACTGCGGTCCTCCAGCTGTGGTGGAACTACGAATCCCATGAGGCTTTGCAAGATTCTCACAGCCACAGACATGACTCCCGGAGAGAGATGCTTCATGGGATTTGTTGTTTCACCACAGCTGGAGGGCCGGAGTTTGGCTATCCCTGGCTTAGGGGGCCATAAAGCAGTTGAATTTTGGCCAAGCCTTCATGACCAGTTCTGGGTTATGATGCTGGCCTCTCAACCTAGACTGTAAAAGATACACCCCCAGGAGGGGCATCATTAGGATTCATATACAGTGGTACCTTGGTTCACAAACTTAATTTGTTCCACAATTCTGCTTGTGAACCGAATTGATCGCGAACCGAATCAAAATTCCCATAAGGTTCAATGTAAATAAGGTTAATCCGTTCCTATGAACGTGGTCAAGAACCGATTTTGGTCGCAAACCGAATCAAATTTTCTCATAGGGTTCAATGTAAATGACCGCTCTGCACATTCTTGTCACCTGCATTACCACTCTGCACATTCTTGTCACCTTCATTACCGCTCTGCACATTCTTGTCACCTTCATTACCGCTCTGCACATTCTTGTCACCTTCATTACTGCTCTGCACAATCTTTTTACCACCATGCTTGCGCTGCACTTTCTTTGGAGCATTCTCTGCACATTCATGCCACCTTCATTACCGCTCTGCACATTCTTGTCACCTTCATTACTGCTCTGCACAATCTTTTTACCACCATGCTTGCGCTGCACTTTCTTTGGAGCATGTGCTAAAAAGCGCACAAAAAAGCTTCACAGCAAGTGTGCCCAGGTCAGTCTGCGACAGCGATCTTGACTAGAGGAAGCCACAACCACGTGTCAGAGCGGGGAAGATGGCCGCGGTCGTGTTCGTCACCCGATGTGGAGTTCGCAAATAAAAACTAAATTTTGCCGAACTTTCTGTCCGTGAACCGAATTGTTCGCTAAAAGAAGCGATCGTGAACCGAGGTATTACTGTATCTGGAGTGTCATTCAGTGCAGAGGTGAGGGCCACCCGGACACATTGAATATCTATTGTTGACCTTGATGAATCAGCTTCATAACCACAGGCTACGTACCTGCTTTAAGAGGGCTTTTCATGAACTGAGTCTGCGTACCCTCACCACAGTCAAACAGCCAACATTCTCCTTCTGTCCGAAAAACCACAGCCGAGGCCCCTCTGCAAGGAGATGGATAGGCAGATCCAGTCCCCAGGAAGGTGACATCCATGGACATGACCAGAAAAATCAGTGTCCACCTTAGAAGGATTAGTAGTGTATATCCTGTGAAAAGAGAATGGAATATAAGCTGCTTATTATTCTGCAGCAACCAGCCAGCTTTCTGTTTTTTTAGTTAAATGAAAAAGTGGATGATGTGATTGTTTTGTTTTTGCACCTAGTATTTGCAATCTGCATTTCCTTATTGAAGCGGACCTAGACCCAAAAAGCAAAGGCTTGGGATAAGGAAAATATAGAAATGTTAATTGTGGTCTTAAATTCCTTCAGAGAAATAGCTGTGCACATCCTAATCCTTGAGATTCATGGCTGTATCTGCAGTGTGAGACCTCAGGCACTGCTGCCTCTGGCTGCTAGACTTACTAGATCAGCAGTGAGATTTGTCGATGCTGCTCACTGTTCTCCTTGCTGGAGAGGAAGCTGTACCTGAGGACCTGCAGTGCAAGGATTACTCACATGTTTGCCAGCCCATGGAAGCGATCACTTCCAGTGTAAAGCTGACAGGGATGCGTCAGTGGCAGCAAGGGGGTTAGGCTGGCCATACACTGTTAGCTTTTTGGGGCCCCACAAACAGAGCAAGAAAACAATGCTTACTTTCCCTATCCATGGCAAACAGAATGGAAGCATGGCGGAATGTATCAGGGGATAAGTATCAGGGAAGTAGGGGAATGTATTAGGGGAACATATCAGGGAATCAGGGGGAACATATCAGGGAATCAGGGGGAATGTACCCAGGGAACGTGTCAGGGAATCAGGGGGAACGTGTCAGGGAATCAGGGGGAACGTATCAGGGAATTAGGGGCATGTAAAAAGGGGGAATGGATCAGAGCATTAGGGGGAATGGATCAGGGGATCGGGGGCAATGCATTAGGGGGAATGTAGCAGAGAATCAGAGTATAAGGGAATGGTGTATGTGTATATATATATATATATCTATAGATATTTATACATACATGTAAGAAACCTTTATTTTTTTTTCCTTTTGAATTTGTTGCATCCATAGCACCAGAATGTACAAGTGTCGCCCATAGCGACTACCTGCATTTGTTGCAGGTGATGGATATAACAGTAAAATCAGACTTTCTAATACGGCTACAACACCAGAAAATAGTTTCTTATGCTTTATTGAATCTCCCCCAATGTGTGTGGTTTAAATGCACCACAACAGACCTCCATGGTATGAACCGGCCCTAAGTTACCTAGAATACAACAAACACTCCACAGCTGTATACAGTACATTTGTATTTTACCAGAGACAGACATTTCCTGACTCTTATATCTGTGAAGACAGAGACAGTTATTAGTCTTTATATATTCTTCCTGTCCTCCCATTACCAGCTACCCCTCCACATATCACACAGCTCCCCCACTTACTGTACACAACCTTTACTCAGCCGCTTCCTGAAGACTGCAGCAACCACGTGCCTCTTCTCAGGACAGGAAGTCAGGCATGTTGCTACACCCATAGTACTCAGGTCGGCCATCTTTCTATACCCAGAAGCTTCTTATGATAAGTGTTAGCAAGACTATGAAAGCTGCAGTGCTGCTCTATGATTAAAGGGTAACATCACGTACCCTGGTAGAGAATATAATGAGACGGCGCCTGCTGTGAAATTACAGGATCAGAGCATGCTTGTTCGTTGGTAGAACTACAAGTCCCAGCAGATAGAAAATCATAGGTTTATATCGCTTCCTTTTCCCTCTATTGGATATCGTATATCCCAGTCATTCGTTGGTGTGCATAATACACACGTTACCTGGCATTGTGTTAAGGCAGTTCACTCAATGGGATGCCAACGCACCACGGATGAAAAAATACATGCATGCCCCTTTCTTAAATTCTGTATGCGTTGTGGTGAGTTGCGGTGCGTTGGGCGCTAATGTAAATTGTGTTGGAGGGACGTCAGGGCTGGAATTACTATCTCTGCTGCCCCAGGGCTAGGTTACTCAATGCGCCCCCCTTTATGCAGGCTGCATACAATTGGCATCGCCGAGATCACTTGTACAGAACAAGCGGCGGCTTCCCCGCTCTACATTTAGCTCTGCTTGGGCAAAGCAGGGTTACACGTAGGATACAATTACCCAACTACCTGTATGCTGGGTGTCATTCTCAGTATCTGTTCTTACTCTGTATGCATGGACTTTAGATATCTCTTGTATAGCCCTACAGATGAAGGAATCCCCCCTGCTGTTTGAACCCAAATAGTGACTGCGTCTGACAGTAAGTGGAAATAAACGAGCAGTGCCTTTTTTCCCTTCCCTTTAAAGCCCCTGTCCACCTTTGAGAAGGCATTTAAAAAAAACATATGAGAGCATTGTACACCGAGTGTACGTGTAGCAGGCATATGCAGTTGCTGTATATGAACACAGAAACGTACTTTTTTGTTACCTGTCTTCATCGCCTCATGGCTCTTTTTGAAATGGCCGCCCCGGTGCTCTGCAGGCAGTCTGTGTCAATTACAGGCTGCTGTGCACAGTGGGAACTACAATGTAAGGCAACGAAAACTACATTTCCCACAATGCTATGCTTCACTTTGTGACCTGGAAAGGCAGAGCTGGTGTGCAGTAATCTTGTTGTGATGATTCACAGGGAGGGGGTCAGTTGCTTTATAACCTGTACAAGACAATCTGACCCCAGTGTCAGAATGAGTTTCCTGTGGAGGAAATGTTTCATTTGTAGCACTCACGCCTACTAAAAAGTCCATATAAAATCATTTAAGCATACCTCCCCTTTTGTCCGCCTAATTTGTTTGCAAGCAATATTAGAGAGAATGGGGTTTCAATTCAGGTGGAACAACCACCATGACATATGTATATGTACAAACAGTTCCAAAAGATCCTTACTTCACATTAATGTTGCCTCTTCGTATACATTAAAGCCTTAGATTAGATACCTACATATACCACTTGTGTAGCAATCATGTTACCATATATTATTAGTATCCATATAATATTCAGACAAAAGATATTTCAGGGCTTGTATAGCCCCTGGCTGCCATTTGGAGATCTGGATTGGATGTGTACCAATGTATGGAACACTAGGAAACAGTGGCGTAACAATCGCCATAGCGACCCAGGCAGCCGCTATGGGGCCCGGCCAGGGCATCCCTCTGATGCCATGTGGGCCGCCTGGGTAGCTATGTCATGTAAGGGTGCTGGCTGTCACTGCTCAGCTGTGAAGATCACTGATTTCCCCTCACAGCCGCTGCGGAGCTGTGTCAGTGACAGCCAGCTGCTGCGGCAGAAGAGCATGGCGTTCGCAGTGAAGGAGGAAGCGGGGCCCGTCTAAGAGCAACCCCGCCTCCTCTTACATCACTGGCCAGCGACCTAAGAACAGACGGGCCCATTGATAGAAGAGGAGGCGGGGCCCGGCGACCACGGACGAGGACAGCGCTGACAGGTAAGAGGTGTGCAGCCCATCTGAGACCACTATAGAGAGTCTCTGCAGGGTCACTCTCAGGTGGGCTCTGCAAGTGGCATAAATAGCAATCACGGGGCTCCATACAAAGTTTTGCTATGGGGCCCTGTGATTTCCAGTTACGCTCCCGCTAGGAAAGATACCCATAACAGATATACACCTCGTGAAAATCTGATTAGGAACTTTGAATTTATGCACCAATTTCTGAAACCTGAAATAGAGGTATAAGCAAGGTTGGAATATAAACAAATGTGTGGGTGCTATTTTCCCTGCCTACTTACCTCTCTATGGTCTCGGGAAAGACACGTTGCGCCCCCTAGTTTCTGGAGGGTGTTTTCCATGTGGCTGCTCTTTTGATCCGCCTCTTCCCAGGTGATGCTGGTTCTGAATCGATTGGTGGTCAGTCATCAGAAGGTTTCCGATCAGATCCACCTGACAAAGCTGGTTAAGGGAAACTGTGTAGGGAAATATCTTCCTATACAAGCCCTGAGATATCTTTTGTCTGAATATTATATGGATACAAATTATATATATATATATA